>NC_037679.1:74864500-75016750 GCF_003255815.1 Theropithecus gelada | reverse complement strand
AGGTCCTTTACATCCCTTGTAAGTTGGATTCCTAGGTATTTTATTCTCTTTGAAGCAATTGTGAATGGAAGTTCATTCATGATTTGGCTCTCTGTTTGTCTGTTACTGGTGTATAAGATTGCTTGTGATTTTTGCACATTAATTTTGTATCCTGAGACTTTGCTGAAGTTGCTTATCAGCTTAAGGAGATTTTGGGCTGAGACAATGGGGTTTTCTAAATATACAATCATGTCATCTGCAAACAGGGACAATTTGACTTCTTCTTTTCCTAACTGAATACCCTTTATTTCTTTCTCTTGCCTGATTGCCCTAGCCAGAACTTCCAACACTATGTTAAATAGGAGTGGTGAGAGAGGGCATCCCTGTCTTGTGCCAGTTTTCAAAGGGAATGCTTCCAGTTTTTGCCCATTCAGTATGATATTGGCTGTGGGTTTGTCATAAATAGCTCTTATTATTTTGAGATACATTCCATCAATACCAAACTTACTGAGAGTTTTTAGCATGAAGGGCTGTTGAATTTTGTCAAAGGTCTTTTCTGCATCTATTGAAATAATCATGTGATTTTTGTCTTTGGTTCTGTTTATATGCTGGATTATGTTTATTGATTTGCATATGTTGAACCAGCCTTGCATCCCAGGGATGAAGCCCACTTGATCGTGGTGGATAAGCTTTTTGATGTGCTGCTGGATTCGGTTTTCCAGTATTTTATTGAGGATTTTTGCATCGATGTTCATCAGGGATATTGGTCTAAAATTCTCTTTTTTTGTTGTGTCTCTGCCAGGCTTTGATATCAGGATGATGTTGGCCTCATAAAATGAGTTAGGGAGGATTCCCTCTTTTTCTATTGATTGGAATAGTTTCAGAAGGAATGGTACCAGCTCCTCCTTGTACCTCCGGTAGAATTCGGCTGTGAATCCGTCTGGTCCTAGACTTTTTTTGGTTAGTAGGCTATTAATTATTGCCTCGATTTCAGAGCCTGAAAAAAACCCTATTGAATGGTGTATTAGGATTCTTCAGAGAGACACCATCACAAGAAGTATGGACTAGATCTATGGACATCAACATTTTTAAAAGCATGGTGCTAAGTGAGAACAGATTGCAATAGAAAATCTGCATTTCAATAACAAGGGTTTGGGTAAAATTTCAGAACACACAAAACAATAGTACATGTAGCTTCTGGATACTTGTATATGAGGCAAAACTATAAAAACTTACGTGGGAATGATAGACACCAGTGTCAGGAGAGTGGCTGTCTCTGGGAAAGAGGAAAAGTTAGAGCATGAAAAAAATCTGGCAATGTTCAGCCTCAGTTGCAACTGCATGTATAATTCCAATTATATGTACATGTACATATATGTATATACATGCACAGATATAACATACATATGTACATATAACATGTATGTATACACATGCATACATACATAAATATATGTGTATATATGTATGTGTGTATAATTACCCATGTAGCTCTTAGGGCATGTGTATACATATGTGTGTGTGTGTGTATTTTATATATATGTGTGTGTATTTTATATATGTGTGTGTGTGTGTGTCTGTGTGTGTGTGTGTGTGTATTAGCGACAGGGTTTCACTCTGTTGTCCAGACTGGAGTGCAGTGGTGCCATCATAGCTCGCTGCAGCCTCAAACTTCTGGGCTCAAGTGATTCTCCTACTTTGGCCTCCCCAAATGCTGGGATTGCAGGTGTGAGCCACCAAGCCCAGCTGGAATAATATATTCTTAAGTTGCATATATACCATTGCACACGCACTGTGATATATTATGCATATTTAGTAGGAAAAAATATATGTCTATATGTTATAAGGAAAATGTCTAAAGGGAAACACACCAGCAAATTCCTGTTCTTTCTATCTGTGGAGTAGGATTAGAGCTGAATTATTTTCCTTACTACCTCTTTGTATTTTCTTTTTTCCCTTTTTAGAGACAGGTGTCTCACTATGTTGTCCAGGCTGGTCTCGGCTCATGTGATCCTCCTGCCTCAGTCTCCCCAGTAGCCGAGACTATAGGCGTGAACCACCACACCTAGCTCTTCTTTGTATTTTCTGATTAAAACCAACCAACTAACCAAACAAACAAACAACCAATGTATTTTACTTTTTACTTAGCAAAGGCATTTAAACACATTTCCTTTCTGGAAAAAATATTCACAGTAGCTCTGAATTCAGGAAGAGATTTTGACTTGCTAGGGGCACAGGGGGTTGCAGAAGAAGCTTAGAAAAGAAAGCAGACAAAAATTTTGGGGTCATCCAGGCCCCCACCCCTGTGTCTTTCTGTTGAGCTCAAGTATTTTGTATTCAACTCAACTTGACAGGTCGTGTGGCAGATACGAGATTCCCAGCAAAGTGAAGGCTCAGTGGCTAACTCAGCCTGGTGATTTTTACATTTTTTTTTTTTTTGAGACGGAGTTTTGCTCTTGTTGCCCAGGCTGGGGTGCAATGTCACGATCTTGGCTCACTGCAACCTCTGTCTCCCGGTTCAAGCGATTCTGCTGCCTCAGCCTCCCGAATAGCTGGGATTACAGGCATGTGCCACCACACCTGGCTAATTTTTGTATTTTTAGTAGAGATGGGGTTTCGCCATGTTGGTCAGGCTGGTCTCGAACTCCTGACCTCAGGTGATTTGCCCGCGGCCTCCCAAAGTGCTGGGATTACAGGCATGACCCACCCCAGCCAGCTTAGCTATTTTATGAGGGCCAAGAACCCTAGAAAAGTGACTGACACTGTGGCATCGGAAACCATCATCCCCAGCCAGTCCCTAACCCTTTTTGGTCCTGCCAAACTCCAGGTACTGATTTCCAAAGAACAGCCAATGAGAGCTGGAATGACCCATGTAGCTCTTGAGGTGTGTGTTAGTCTGGAAGGGCTGGGCAACAAATCGCCAAAAACCAGGTGGCTGAAAGCAACAGAAATTTGTCCTGCAGCCTAGAAATTTGAAACCGAGGCATTGGCAGGGCCGTGTTCCCTCCGAAGGCCCTAGGGGAGCATCCTTCGTGCCTCTTCCAAAGCCCGGTAGCTCCTGCACCTTGGCGCTCCTTACCTGTAGCTGCATCACTCCAGTCTCTGCCCCCATCATCACGTGGCCGCCTTCCTTCTGTGCACGTCTGTGTCTCTAAGTCTCCTGCTCCCTGTAAGGACTCTGGTCATTGAATTTAGGGCCCACTCTAATCCGGTGCAACCTCATCTTCACTTGATTCCATCTGCAAAGACCCTATTTCCAAATAAAGTCACATTCGAAGGTACTGGGAGTTAGGGCTTCAACATGTCTTTTTCAGGGGACATAATTCAACCCATATCAGGCATGAGGACAAAAGGGGAAGGAGCGTCTTAGAAATTCAAGCCTCAGTGCATTGGCCAGTCCTGCAGGAAAGGCAGGCACGAGGACCAGAGGGACTGGAACAAGTGTCCGCACCTCTGCCCCCTCGGATGGCAGAATGAACCTGGCCAGGTTCCCCTCCCCATCCTGGCTGCACACACCCACTCCTCTACCTGATGTATGGTGCGACTCTCAATTCCTCCACTAAACCAGGCCTTCTCTTAACTCAGGCCACTTTCTCCATCTCTAACCTCACTCTTTCCACTCAAGCTCTTCCTCCCATTCTCTGCTCAGACATCACCTCCTCCAGGAAGCCTTCCATGCTGGCTCTGGGGCTTCTCTGGGCTCCAGGCAGAGTCTACAGTACCATGGATGGCCTTGATCTGATTATAGATCCACCCCACCGGAAGCTCCACAGTCCACCCAACTGGAAGCTCCTAAGCCATCACTCCCAGGCTCCCCACTGCCTGCCCAGCACCCAGTGTGGCTCTTGCCTGGAGAAGATGCTCAGGAAATGTTCCCTGAATGAGGATAGCATAGGTGTTGACTGGGCCCTTCTCCTGGGCCAGGGCCGATGGGAGTCTCTTCCACAGTAGGGAAGCAGGTGAAAGGGGCTGAAACAGATCACGTTTCGGGGCTGGGCGGGGGGGTGGGGCCTGGAAAATAGAGAGGATTTTTAACACTACCCATGGGGCTTTACTCAGGCAGGGGAGCCTTCCTGGGTGGGACTTTTCTTTTTTTTTTTTTTTTTGAGGTGGAGTCTTGCTGTGTCACCCAGGCTGGAGTGTGGTGGCATGATCTCAGCTCACTGCAACCTCCGCCTACTGGGTTCGAACAATGCTCTTGCCTCAGCCTCCTGAGTAGCTGGGATTACAGGTGCGTGCCACCACGCCCAGCTAATTTTTGTATTTTTAGTAGAGACGGGGTTTCACCATGTTGACCAGGCTGGTCTTGAACTCCTGACCTCGTGATCTGCCCGCCTCAGCCTCCAAAAGTGCTGGGATTACAGGTGTGAGCCACTGTGCCTAGCTGCCTGGATGGGACTTCTCACAGGGTGGACACAGGTGCTTCTCTGGGTGACACAGAGAGAGGAGGAGGCCTTTGGGAGAAGCCTGCACATACTTTCCTTAAACAGCCTTTTCCTCGAGGTTAGGATGCTTTTTCCTGGAGGGAACAGGGAGGAGTTCCCCAAAAAAGACCTGGGGGGAGGGAGTGCTTCTTAGCCACAGACCCACCATCGACAGCCTGCAGGCTTCCTTCCCTTCCCTGCCATGGCCTCGCCACTCTCCTCCCCTAAGAGAGGAAGATGCAGCTGCCCCCTACCCCTCACCCCCAGCCCAGGGCACAGCCTGGTGCCACCTCGAGCACTCAGAGGCAAGGGTGCTGGCCCTTTGGGGTCACCCAGTCTGAGTTCCCAGGACAGAGGCCCACCCAGCCCTGGCCTGCCCTCTCCTTCAGGCCCCACCCACTCAGGTGCTCAGCCGTGTGCTCTTCAGCCTTCATTGAGCCCCTACTGTGTGCCAGGCCCTGGCCTGGGTGCTGGGGTCCTTGTCCACTTAGTGCTCACAGTCTACTGGGAGAGTCAGGATGGGGCTCCAGGAGGAAGAAAAAACCATCCTGCTGTAAGAGTCAGTCATTTCCTGAGGGCCTACTGTGCACCACATGGGCATATAGCTCTCTCCCTGTCTCCATCCCTTAGCCCTACTGTGTGCTGTGTCCTGGGCTAGATGCTGGAGATGCATAAAAGCTAAGAAACTTATGGCTGGAATTCAAATAGCTGTGGTTTCATTCATTCATGCATTCATTAATTCAGGTCCCGGGTGCTTTGGTGTGCCAGAGGCCATGCCAGGGGTTTGTGGGAGCACACACTTTTAGGCAGAGTCTGAGAAGCATCTCGCCTTCCACCAAAAATTACTGATACGTATTATACGGTAACCACCTTATATACATTTTCTCACCAACACTTTACAAAGTTGCCTAGTAGCTAAAAAGTCAGATTCCAGAGCCCGACTGCTTGAGTTTGAATCCTGGTTCTGCCACTTCTTGACTGAGTGTGCTTGAGCAAGTTTACTCAATCTCTACGTGCCTCAGTTTTCCTCATCTGTAAAATGGGCATACTAATAGTCCCGCCCTTGTAGACGTGACATAAAGATTGAGTGAATGAATGTTTGTGAAGTGCATGGAATGGTACCCAACACAGAAAAGGTGTTACGTAAGACTTCCTTAAATAGATCAAACCTTGGGAGGGAGTAGAGGTCACCCCTGCTTTAGAGATAAGGAAACTGAGGCCTGGAGAGGGGATTTGACTTGCATCAGTTTGTGCATTTTATATATTCATTTTTCAAATGAGAAATTTCTCACTTTTATCACAAAATGACATATGCACATTGTAGAACAGTCAAATGCTACGGAAGCCTATGAAGCTGAAAGTGAAGATCTCTGCATTCCTCGTCTCTTTTTCTCTTGAGACTATGGTTGTTCACTAGGTGATGCTTCATCCCTCCAGCTTTAATGAAAATTGTCCATGTTTGGCCAGGCACAGTAGCTCACGCCTATAATCCCAGCACTTTGGGAGGCCAAGGTGGGAGTATCGCTTGAGCCCAGGAGTTGGGCAATATAGTGAGGCCTTATCTCTACTAAAAATCAAAAAACAATCAGCAGGGCATGGTGGCATGTGCCTGCAGCCCCAGATATTTGGGAGGCTGAGGTGGGAGGATCGCTTGACCCTGGGAGTTTGAGGCTACAGTGAGCTGAAATCGCACCACTGCACTCCAGCCTGGGCAACAGAGCTAGACTCTGTCTCAAAAAAAGAAAAATGTCCGTGTTCATACATACATTTACAAACTGCTTTTCTTTCTTCATCAGCACATCATAGACAATTTTCCATTCTCATACACACCTATCCCTTTCCTTCTTCAGGTGGACACCTTGCATTCCAGTGTGCAAGACTCCGCTGTAATCCACCCAGCAGCCCTCCCAATGGGCAGGCACGGCGTATCCCACAATTATCAAAAACCAGCTGCGACCGCACATGTAGCAACTGCTCACCTCCTCATCTCCTGACGCTACACCTGGCTGGGGTGGGGGTGGGGGGTGGTGCACAGAACATCCCACGGGGCGCTGGCTTCCTCACTCTTCTGGGGAGAGTTCTGGCTCCAGAATGAAATTTTCAGCCCCTTCCCGCCTTGTGGCATGTTGTCTGTGGGCCTCGACTTTTCTTTAGACCTTTCCAGGTAGATTTTTCAACCTACATTCTCTGATCTTTCTGTCTCCCTGCCCTCTCTGTCTGTCTCCTGTTCTCTCAGTCTCTCTTTCTCCCTCTCCTCCTCTTCCTTCTTCTCTGTCTTGCTGTCTCCTCTCTCTTCTCTGTTTTCTTCCTCCTCCTCCTCCTCTTTTTTCTCTTCTTCTCTGTCTCTGTCTTGCCACCTCCTCTTCCTTTCCTCCTCCTCCACCTTCTTCTTCTCCTTCTTCCTCTTCTCTCTCTTACACACACACACACACACACACACACACACACACACACACCCTTCTCTTACAAAATCAACCCTGAGTTGCCACCTCAGCTTGGGGAAAAGCCTCCATGAGTGTCCCTGCCTGGAAAAGCCCTGAGTCTCTGCCTCCTCCCTGTGGCCTCCCGTGGATCCTTGGCTACCCAGTGGAGGACCCTCGGAGCGAGTGATCCGGGCCAGCGGGGGACATGCAGAGGCAGTGATTGGGGCCAGAGTGCAGGAGCATGTCTGGGAGATGCAATTGCCTAGAGGTGTTTGAAGGGAGGCCAGCGCTGTGCAGGTGGCCAGGCTGGGGAGGTGACCACCAGCAGCCTGCTGTGTCTGCCTGGTGCCTCTGTCCACCTTTTCCCTACATGACATCAGAGGGAAGGAAGGAAGCCCTCTGCCAAGCACTAATGCATCTGATGTTTGCGTAAAGTACAGGGCAGGTGGTGCAGTTTAGTTTTCAAAAGAGGTAGGAAGGAGGTGAGAAGGCGAGGAGGAGGGGAGGAGGGGAAGAGAGAGGGACAGAAGAGAAGAAGGAGGAGGGGGTAGGGAGAAAGGAGACAGAGGAGAGGAGAAGAAAGAGGAAACAAGAAGGAGAATGAGGGGAGAGGAAGATGATGGGCGGCTCTGAGAGGGAGGAGTAGAGAAGGAGGGAAGGAAGATAGCAAGGGAGGGGTTAGGAGAGGGCAGGACAGGCTGAGATGTTCTTTTGAGAAGCCCCCTCCCCAAGGACCATTCCTACTCGCCTTATATTAGTGAGGATGTAGTAAGTAAAGAAGAATTTAAAGACATGGCAATAGCAAATACAAGGGGAAGCTACTACCTCTAGGGCGTGATCGAGCCTCCACCAACAGGGCTGACATCCAGATCTTATTGGACAGGCATGGCCATGGTTCAGCAGATGCCAGAGAGGTGCTGTGATACTGTGCTGGTGGAACGTTCTGGAAATCCACCTCCAGGGTGCTGGAGAAAGCTGTTATTGGGAGGTGTCTTACTGGAGGCACTCTGCTACAAAACTGCTGGAAGGTGGGTGAGTGAAGGGGATTGCTGGGGGAGGCTGCTGGATGCAACCTGCTGCCATGCACTGCAGGAGCCAGGGCTAGGGAAGCCTCTTGAGCTACAGGAACAGGGCGTTAGGGGAGACCTAAAGAAACCTAGTGAGCTGCCCATCAGCCACGGAAAGCAAACCCCTTTCATCCCGCAATGTCTCTCCAGCGCCATCTATTGGCAAACTTTATATTGGACCATCTGGTAAAGGGAAAAATATTTAAAAGGCCCAGATTCGTTTTTACAGAGAAGGCAAAAAGGATGAATTTGGAATCAAGAGGCAATACGTTGAAAATGTCCCTTCCTTTGACTACTTAGCTTTCATATGCACTCCACACATTTTTATTTTATAGACAACAATAGAACAATCTTATGTTTCTACATAACAAGATAGAGCTATGCCTCCTGCAAGTTAAGTTCTCATCTTTTTCTCCAAAATGAGGAGATACACAGTCTCAGGAGTCTTTGTAGCTGTCATTGAGTATATAAACCATTCCTGAAATTTAGTCCCAATCCCACTGATATCCTGTTTAGCCTAAAGGCTAAATCGTAAAGTTAACTTCTAAACACTTATCTGTAAAATAAAAATTAGAAGAAAGAAAAAGAAGGATGTGGTTGATGTATACAAACAAACACATGCATACCACAAGCAGGTAGAAAATATGCAACATTACATTTTCATTCCTATAATCATGGTCATGAGGTCGTAATTGATATCTATGGCATCTTTCTCCTACTACTCATCTGTATTTACTCCACTCTCAGTCAGAATGTCAACTGGTTGGGGTTCTTTAGTTGGTGGAGTGACCAAAACCTTTGTTTCAGAAGGATCTGAGTTCTGAACCATCCTGACATATTTTGCTTGCTGCAGTTTCCTTTAAACCTTTACTGTTTGGCATGGAAGTACTAAGAGGCATCTAGAGAATTCCCCAGTTCTAGACATAGTCCTCCTTGCTTCTGCTGTGTTGAAGCAACTTGCATTAGTTTGTTCTCACATAGCTAGAAAGAACTATCTGAGACTGGGTAATTTATAAAGAGAAGAGGTTTAGTTGACTCACAGTTCTGCAGGCTGTACAGGAAGCAAGGCTGGGGAGGCCTCAGGAAACTTACAGTCATGGTGGAAGGTGAAGAGGGAGGAGGCATGTGTTACATGGCCGGAGAAGGAGAAAGAATGAAGGGGGACATGCTACATATTTTTTTTTTTTTTTTTTTTGAGACAGACTCTCGCTCTGTCGCCAGGCTGGGGTGCAGTGGTGCGATCTTGGCTCACTGCAACCTCCGCCTTCCAGGTTCAAGCGATTCTCCTGCTTCAGCCTCCCGAATAGCTGGGACTACAGGTGCATGCCACCACATCCAGATATTTTATTTTGTATTTTTAGTAGAGACTGGGTTTCACCATGTTGGCCAGGATGGTCTTGATCTCCTGACCTCGTGATCCATCCGCCTTGGCCTCCCAAAGTGCTGGGAGTACAGGCATGAGCCACTGTGCCCGGCCGGTGCTACACATTTTTAAACAACAAGTGCTAGGGAGATGGTGCTAAACTATGAGAAACCACCCCCATAATCCAATCACCTCCCACCAGGCCCCACCTCCAACATGGAGGATTACAATTCAACATGAGATTTGGGTGGGGACACAGAGCCAAGCCATATCACAACCCAATTTCCCCTTAGTTATCAGCATCAATCGCTCCAGCCAATAAATTAACCCCTCCCACTTTTTTCATGTTGGTTCAGTGGCATAAGGAGTCCGAAATGTCCAGGTTATAGGCTCATCTTCAATCCACTAGAACCACTATTGCGTCACTGTGTTGTCTGGCTTATAGGCCCAAGTTATTGGGCAGCTTCTACTGCAGCCTAAACTTATTGCAGAGCCTTTTCTGTTTCTGACTCTATTCAAATCTAGCAGCTTTATGGGTAACGCTCTCAATGGGTCAAAACTGCACACTCAGATGCATTCCATGTTGCCTCCAGGACCTAGAAAGGCTTACCGATCATCATGTCTCTTTTTAGGTTTTTGGTGGTGTGAAATGCAGCAACTTGCCTTTCATCTTGGAGGAGAAATTTTGACACTCTTCATAGCATTGAGCCCCAGGTACTTCACTGAGGAGGTGTGCTCCTGAATTTCTGTGAGATTTATTTTCCACCCTCTCATCTGCATATGTTACTAGGGCATCTAAGTACCCAGCTACTCTGCTAGTGCTCAGCAGAGCCAATCAGTGTAATATTTTCAGTGCAGTGAGCCAAGAGTTCAGTACTTCTGTGGACTATATTCTGGCACAAAATAGGAGAACTGGCATTGCCCTGAGGCAAAACTGTGAAGGTATACCGTTGGGCTTGACAGAAACAAGCAGACTAGGGGACCAAACTTCAAGAACCACTGGTGCATCGGAACAATCAGTGGCCTGGAAGATTAGGATATTTGGGTTCTAGTCCCTGGCTCTCCCTCTATGTCAGTATCTGGTTTGGGGCAAACCACGTCACTTCTGAGTCTCAGTTTCTTCGTCTATAAAATGAAGATGTTTTAGTCAATATTTTATTCATTTGTAAATACTTCTTTGTTAGACATGGGGAATTCAGTGATGAACAAGAAACATACAGACTGTTTCCTTAACATACAAACTTAGTGTAGTACAAGAAACTCAATTTTAGCTTAGATAGACTAGCAATTTTAAAATATTAGCAAGTCATGGGGCCTTTATATGTTAAAAACAGCATGGATCCCTGCACAAAGGATAAAGTATGCAAAATACTTATGATGAAATATTTGAGACATACCAAAAGTTTGGAGAATAACCAATGATTATTCATGTGTCTCAGCTTAAGAGATAAGATATACAGTTAAGATCCACTTAAAATGGACTTTTAGGTCTTATTCTCTTCATCCATTCCTCCCTGCCTCTGGAGGTAGCCATCATACTGTGTGTTACTGTGTGTATCATTTTCATATCTATTTATATATTTTTATTACATATTCTGCATCTGTAAGATTTATACAACAGTTGCAGTCATTTATACTTCATATGAATAAGGTAGATGTAGCTTCCTGTAACTTGATTTCTGCACACAAGACTAAGTTTCTGAGATATCCATGTGGATACGTGTGGCTTCAGTTCATTTACTTTACAGTTCCATGTAGCATTCTCCTGTTTCAAAACAACACGATATAGTCATCTATTCTCCTGTTGATCATTTATGTTGCTTCTATATTTCAAGAGGACTGCAGACAATGTAGCCAGGTAGAACTCTCTTCTACCTAACTTCTCTAGAAGTTTCTCCTAGAAACTTAAGAGTGCAATTGCTAAATCACAGAATGTTTATTTTCAATTTACACAGTCAAGTTTGAATGTTATTCATAAGTCAAATGGCCAGAACAATGAAATGTGTAGCATTCTGCCTATAAGCTTTGTTAATTAAAGTAGATCAGAAATAGTAAGTCATAAAGATAACGATGATGAAGATTTCAAGATGTGAATTAGGATTAGGACTGGCATGAAAATGTTGTGGAAAGTATAATTCAAGACTCTCAGCATTTTATGTTGATTGTTCTTTGGGTCACAGTAAATGCCCATGTATAAATATCCATGTAGGGTGACCAACTGTCCCAGTTTGCTCAGAACTTAAGGATCTCCTGGGACATGAGACGTTCAGTGCTAAAATCGGGATAGCCCCAGGTTGCTATTTCTCTAGTTGATACCATCTGTTCTCTTTGCTTTTTGGTGTGGTGCGTGACTGTTCATGAGAATAAACATTCTTATAGAATGAAGATGAGACATTCATTCTGAGATAAAGAAGAAATAGGCAATGTAAAAGGTGAAAAGAAAAATCGGTGGCCTCAACTGAAGTATGGTTTCCAGACACATGGGTCATACAAAATCGCCTGGGTAGCTTGTTAAAAACACATTTATAGGCTCCTCTGGACTTTTCCTCCTTGATCAGAGGTTCTTAATCTTCAGAGGGCATCAGAATCACCTGGAGGGAAGTTAAAACACAGGGAGGGACCTGTAATTCCCACGTGTTGACAGAGGGAAGTGATTAGATCAAGGGGGCGGTTTCCCCAATACTGTTCTCGTGATAGTGAGTTCTCACGAGAGCTGATGGTTTTAAAGTCTGGCACTTCCTCCTTCTCACACTCACTCTCTCCTGCTGCCTTGTGGAGAAGGTGCCTGCTTCCCCTTCGCCTTCCACCATGATTGTGAGTTTCCTGAGGCCTCCCCAGCCAGGTGGAACTGTGAGTCTATTAAACCTCTTTCCTTTATAAATTACCCAGTCTTGGGTATTCTTTATAACAGTGCGAAAACAGATTAATACATAAGGCCTCTCAGGATGAATCCTACAGCTTACTGTGCCTCCTAAAAATTGTAAATCACCTCAGTTTCCTCATTTTATCACAGCAGGTTGAAATAATTCGTTTAAACATCAATCTGCCCCTTGCTGTTCACAGGTGGCCTTTATCTTTGTAAGCATATTCCAGCCCCAAACTGCAAGACTGGAACAGGGTCTGTTGCTTAATAAACCTTCTTTGGTTTCATCAATTAGTGACTTGGGAGCTGGTTCGGGGCAAGTTGCAGTTGGTGTAGAGGATGGTGGTGCGTCGTGTGAGCTCCATCAGCCTGCCTTGGGTGGGTGTGCTTTGAGAATCCTCTCGCAAAAGTTCTGTCCGAGAACTGGGGTGAACCCCTATTACCAAGACAAGTCCTCTGAGCTTCACTTGCCACGCAGATCCTGACATCTCCGTAGAGGTCTAGCTTGGTGTCCTGACTCAGTGCCTCTGTGGCTTATTTATTTTCCTGTACAAAACTGGAGCGCAGTGGGGATAGGGATTGAGTCACTCTTCGAGCATACTTTCAAGAGCTCAAATACCTCCTCTACTACCCTCCGCTTGTTTCACATTTCCACCATTATGGATTCATTCCTTTGTGTTTGTCTTGGGGGGCTGGGATGTGGAGGCTTGTAAGAGCTCCTGAGAGAGGAAGCCTTCTTCCGTCTTCCTGGTCCGGTTAGATATACTCACAAGATTAGGAGCACCTCAAGGAATATGTCTCATTGTCATCGTGCATTTGATACTTAGCACAGCTCTCGGCACATAAAAGCTGCTCAAGAAAAGTTTGTTGAATGAATAAATGATTCTCAGACACCCACAGCAGATGTGGCTGGAGAGAACCCCTCTAGGTCAACACCTCAGTCTGTAAAACAGGGCAGATCCCTTTCCTTCCAGGCCTGTTCCAACGTAGCAATGAGAGCACGGAAGGAAGGTCCCACCTAGTCGCTGCAAACTTCATGCTGTATGCCACTTTGTTCAAGTTTCCTGGCCGATTTCACTTCCTCCAAAGAGCGGGGCTCCTTCCTATCTCCAGGCCTTTGCACAGGCTGTTTCTGATGCTTGGATTAGTTCCACGCCCATCCCATGGAGAGTTTCTTAGCTTCTTTTAAGTTGGCTGGGATCTCCCCAACTAAAATTATTCTGTCTCTGAAAAAGAAATGATGCAACTTGCATTTTTTTCTTTGCTTAATTTCTCTGCCTGAAGGTCCCGGACACCTGGCGCGATACCTACAGGGCGCATAGTAGGGGCCGAGTAGTGAATGGGCTGAGAGGAAGCAGGTGGTGGGAGCGGAGGGTGTGTCCTTCCACGGACGACCAGCAGGTGTCGCCACAGACCGGGAAGAGACGATGCGGCGCGGCTTCACCTGGCGGCGGCCCCACCTGGAGGCTGCCGCGCTCCGCCCGCCCAGCCCCGCGCGAAGCCGAGAGCCCGGGCGCTGGCGTCGTCCGGGCAATTGGGAAAGCAGTGCCCGGAGCCACGGGCAGGGGAGATGAAAGGCGGGCGGCGGGCGTGGGCGGTCAGCAGCGGCAGGTGAGGCCGGGACCGCGCTGAGTCAGGGCCGCGGGGTTGGGGTGGGGATGGCCTCGCGCTGGGGGCCTCTCCTCCCTTGTGCTTGGGCTCCGCAAAACTCCGAGATGCTTTCCCGTGGGCCCAGCGTCACAGCGACATTCACTCATCAAGCCGGGTATGCCCTGCGTTTGCTATTCCAGCCTCGCGGCCGCTCGCTGTGGTCAGTGCTTTGCTTACCTCCGTTTTACAGACGCACCAAGAGAGGATCAGAGAGGGAGGTCACTTGCTCAGGATCACACAGCACCCAGTTAGCAAGTCGTAGAGTGGGGATTTGAACCTGGGTCGGCCTCCAGAGGCTTAGCTCTTATCCTGGGTGTCCCCCTGTTCGACCTTAAATTTCTGACCTCCTGCAAGTCATGCCCTATTTTTACTGCGATTTCGATTTTTCTTTTCCATCCCTCCCTCCCTCCGTGCTTTCTTTTTTAAAACATTGTAGTAACACACACATAGCATAGAGATTCTGATTTTTACCATCTCGTTTGTTTGTTTGAGACAGGGTCTTGCTCTGTTGCCCTGGCTGGAGAGGAGTGGTGGATCTCAGCTCACTGCAGCCTGGGCCTCCCGGGTTCAACCGATTCTCCTGCCTCAGCATCCAGAGTAGCTGAGACTACAGGTGCCCACCACCATGCCTGGCTAATTTTTGTATTTTTTGGTAGAGATGAGGTTTTGCCATGTTGACCAGGTTGGTCTCGAACTACTGACCTCAAGTGATCCACCTGCCTCGGCCTCCCAAAGTGCTGGGATGACAGGCGTGAGCCACCATGGCTGGCCCCATTTTCACCTTCTTAAATCATACAGTTCAGCACATGCAGTGTTGTGCAACCATCACCACTATCTAGTTTCCCAACATTTTCATTGCCTCCAAAAGGAAACCCTGTACCCCATTCTCCTGTCCTCCCAGTCCCTGGCAACTGTGCATCTGCTTCCTGTCTCCATGGATTTGCGTATTCTGGATATTTAATTTAATTTAATTTTTGGCTCAATACCCTCATCCTGTCTCAGGCTATCCCCGTGGTATCACAAAAAGCCAGGAAGTTGGAATCCTCAGACCAGTGGTTCCCAAACTTTGTCTCACCTTTGGAATCACCTGGAGACTCTTAAAAAAATGGCTGGGCATGTTGGCAGTACCTGTAGTCCCAGCTCCTCTGAGGTGGGAGGATCACTTGAATCCAAGAGGATGAGGCTGCAGTGAACCATGATTGCGCTGCTGCACCCCAGCCTGGGCCACAGAGCAAGACATTGTCTCAAACAAAACAAAGCAAAGCTGTGCTTGGTTTCTATCCATAGACATTCTGGTTTAATTGGCCTGTGCTTGGACCAGGACATCGAGACTTTTAGCAGGTCCCCAGGGATTTCTAATGCACAGCAGCATCTGGAAACCTTCACACCTCAGAGCCTGGCAGCTCCGAGACTATGGATCCCTTTTACAGGTGGGTAAGCTGAGGCCCAGGGTGGGGAGAGAACTTGCCTGGGGTCACACAGAATGTTTGTGGCTGAACTAACATTGGCACATAGTATTTTTATTTGTTTGCTTTTTATTAATATTTTTGATGGACAAATCATAATTATATACATTTATAGGGAACACAGTATTTTTGAACCCCACTGATACCCTCTTACCCTCTTCCTGCCTCTCTAGGTATTTAACCTCTTTGTGCCCATTTGTTTCCTCCACTGTAAACTGAGGGTCTTAATGGTTCCTACTGGTAGGTTTGTTGTGCTGATCAATGGAGATTATGTCTGCGAAGTGCTTAGCACTGTGCTTGGGTTACAGCAAATGATATTCATCGATTATTTTGCATGAGGTGGGCAGGGGGTAGAAGTGAATGGATGACTGAAAGACCATGAACTCATCGAGGACAAGGACTGGGATTCTTCTCTCTGTGTACTTGGCATTCAGTGTAGACCTTGCCATTCAACAGAAGTTTTTTCAATATGGAAAGAGGCTCTTGGTTGAGATCACACACTCCTCTCTACCTTTGCTCAGTCGGGGCCCCTTGCCTGGAATGCCCTTGCCTCTCCTTCCTCCCCCTACCCTCCCTCTCTTCAAGGACCAGGGCATTGCGACCCACTATATCAGGCCAGCCTGCAGCGACTGAGGATCCCACTCTTTATACAGTTGTGTGCGTGTGTGCGCATGCGTGTGTGTGCATGTTGTGTGCCTGTGTGTGTCTTGTTTCTATCACCTGACTCCATTGTTCTTTTAGGAACCAACCCATGTCTCCTGTACATCTCTGTGTCAGGCATGAGGCTAGACACACAGGAGGCATCTGCTAAGTACCACCTGAGGCCTTGATGACCTTCATCTCCTGGGGAAGTTGGGGATGGGGATCCTTGGTGCCTCTGATATTCCCCCTTCCCCATAAGTGCATCCCAGGGAAGAAGATTGTTGTGGGCACCCCTGGCTACCCCACTCTGCTTGCTTATAAAATCCCGTTGTTGGGGAAAGGACTCTCTGTTCAACAAATGGCACTGGGATTGCTGGCTGCCATGTGCACAAGAACAAAACCGGACCCCTACATTTCACCATATGAAAACACCAACTCAAGTTGGATGAAATATTTAAATGTAAGACTTCAAACTATAAAAATCCTGGAAGAAAACCTAGGAAATACCCTTTTTGACATTGGCCTTGGCAAAGAATTTTTACCCATTCACTGGCTGAGGGAACCCATATGACCCAGTTCTGGCCAATGGGAGTCAATGTCAGCTGCTCTGGGAAATTCTGGGAAATGTCCTTTCTCTCCTCTCCCCACTGTGTTTAAGAGGCTGACAGTTGTGGCTGGAGCTGAGTCTGAGTCGAAGCCACCAGGATGGCAATGATGTCAATCCAGATCTCTGGCATCCTTGAGGTGCAGAAAGCCTTGGATGGCCCACTTCAGACTTATTATTCAGGAAAATCCAACCCCATGGCTGAAGGCACTCATGGTGAGGTGTCTGTTTGCAGCTAAACACTTCCCAACCATTAATGACCATTCCTGCGCCTTCCCTATTTAAAGATGGAAAGCCAGACGGGGCAAATTTCCTAAAGTTCTTCTCATTGATCTTGGAGTAAAAACTCCAAAGAACTCGAGGTACCTAGTGATGTTACCCTCTAGGGTTTATTATTTATTTATTTATTTATTTATTTTTGAGATGGAGTCTCTCTCCGTCACCTAGGCTGCATGGAATGCAGTGGCGTGATCTCGGCTCACTGCAACCTCTGCCTGCCAGGTTAAAGCAATTTTCCTGCCTCAGCCTCCTGAGTAGCTGGGATCATAGTTGCCCGCCACCATGGCCAGCTAAGTTTTGTATTTTTAGTAGAGATGGGGTTTCACCATGTTGGCCAGGCTAGTCTCGAACTCCTGACCTCAAGTGATCCTCCCACCTTGGCCTGCCAAAGTGCTGGGATTACGGGTGTGAGCCACCGCACCTGGCCACCCTCTAGGGTTTATTTCCACGAGTAATAATAATACTGATAAAGGTTAACGTCTTCAACGCTTCCTCTGTGCCAGCACTTCATGTGGATTATTTTATTCAATGCTCACCCCTTCCCATAGCCATCCCATGGAAGCTGTTTGTATCCTCATTTTTACAGATGGGGAAACTGAGACTCAGGGAATGTTTATAATTTGGTGGTTGAGAGATTGTTTCTTGTTTCCTGCAGCAGATGGAGCCTCATTTCCATTACGAATCGGTCTCCCTCGCATCTCAAACACTCTGGTTCGTCTCTTCATCATGCTTATTCCCTGGTGTGTTTTTCTTGCATATGGTAGGTGCTCCAAAGATGTGTTTGAGAACTGTCATACTTACTGACTGGTCACCCCCTGTGATTCACCCTCTGCTGTCTTCTGTCACCAGCCATCCACCAATAAGTATATGCTGAACTCAGAGGTCTCTTCTAAATGTTCTGTGTGTGTGTGCTGGGGTGGAGGTGGAGAAAATGGGCCTTACCCTTAGTAAAAATACCAGCTACTATTTGTCAAGGGCTTGCTGAGGCCAGGCACTGGGCTTTACATCCTTTTGTTTGCTGTTGTTTAATGCCTGCAATAGCTCTGGGAAGTTTTTCAAGAAATCAAGTCTCTGTGAAGACACATGATTTGTTCCAAGTCACCCATAGTAGATTTGGACCCAGGCATATGCACCTGGAGCCTGTGTCTTAACCTGGAGCAGAGGATGTAGCCATGCATGCAGTCAGCATGTCCCTAACCAGAGGGGAAGCTCCTTCCTTTTTAAGGGAAACTTCCCTGGGGTGGAGATACCTCAGTTGAGTCTTGAAGGATGAGCAGGACTTCCATACATGGGGAAGGGAAGAGAAGTTTTCACAGGAGAAAGGAAGGAAAGAAGGAAGGGTTTGGGCAAATGCATGGAGGTGAGATAGTGTGTAGCTTTTTGGGGACTGGGGATTATAACTAGAAACCAGAACAGCTGGTCCCAATGTACTGCCTACTTATAAGAGTTACTGATTAGAAAGTTGGCACCATGGACTGAATTGCGCCCACCCCTAGTTCATAGGTTGAGTATGTTGGACCTTACCGTTAATGTGACTGGCTTTAGAGATGGAGATTTGGGGAGGTGATTAGGGTTAGATGAACTCATGAGAGTAGGGGATTTTAAGAACAGGGGGATATCGCTCTCTCTAAATGCACTGAAAATGGCCACAAGAAGACGGCCGTCTGCAAGCCAGGAAGAGAGCCCTCACCAGAGACTGACCCTGCAGACACCTTGATCTTGCACTTCCAGCCTCCAGAACTGTGAGAAAATAAATGTCTGTAGTTTAAGCCTCTTGGTGTATGGTACTTTGTTAATGGCTGCCTGGGTAGACTTAGGTGACTTCTGTCTTGTGATGTCATAGGCTTCTGAAGGCACTGCCTAGATGGATGCCAATTTTCTGGCTCCTTTTAAAGGCAAAACCCTTCCCACAGCAGCACAGCTGCTTAGATGAGGCTGATGGCCTCTTTGGAGAGTGGAGGTGAGCAGGACAGCTGTTAATTCTGGGGGACTGATTTCCTTCAATAAGAATTTATTGAGCACTTACTGTGTGTTAGCCACAGAGCTTGCCTTGGCAGAACTCATAATCTGGTAGCAGGGGCGTCATGAAAATGATTCCTCATGTCAGTATCATCATATGTGATGCCACTTAGCAAGCACCCGCTCTTGGGCAATGGTGCTGTGTGCTTTGCAAACTTCTATCTCATTGAATCCTTCCGACAGCCTTACAGATAGAGTGTTCAGAGGACTCATGTGACTTGCCCAAGATTCTGCCACTAGTAAGTGACTGAGATGCTGGGACCTCATTCTGGGACTTTTGGGCTCTAATGTTCACATGTTTCTAGGTCCCCTTGTTCTGCCTTAATATCACATAGGCAGGGAAGTGGGATTCCAAAGAGAAAATCCGCCTACATTCTGAGCAGTAAAAAGAAATGTCTGTGAGAAGGAAACTGATGAATAGATGATTATTACTTTTGTTTTTTTTTTTTTTGAGTCGGAGTCTTGCTCTGTTGCCCAGGCTGGAGTGCAGTGGCGCGATCTCAGCTCACTGCAAGCTCCGCCTCCCGGGTTTATGCCATTCTTCTGCCTCAGCCTCCCGAGTAGCTGGGACTACAGGCGCCCGCCACCTCGCCCGGCTAGTTTTTTGTATTTTTTAGTAGAGACGGGGTTTCACTGTGTTAGTCAGGATGTTCTCGATCTCCTGACCTCGTGATCCACCCGTCTCGGCCTCCCAAAGATGATTATTACTTTAACTGCAGTGAAAGCTAACATGGATTCAGTGCCAGCGAGGCCCATGCTAAGCATGTCACACATCCTGTTTAGTCCTCACATGCCCTTTGACACAGTCACTAGTATCAGCCCCACTTTACAGATAAAGAAACTGAGGCCCACAGGGTTAAATATCTTGCCAAGGTCTCAGGCTTACTGCGGAAGAACCAGGATGTGAACCCAAGTCTTTCTGGCTTCAGTCTGAAGTACTCTTACCTTCTCACGTAGTGGTGTGTTAGTAAGCTAGTTCTCTGGGGAGACAAACCCAAAACAAACAACTCTGATTTGTGTGTGTGCTGATTTCCATGGTCTAATACCCCCACCATGACTGACTTCAGGGCACCAACAGTTCAATAACCAATTCCCAAACTCCTACTTAACTGCCAGCCCCAGCACACTCCAAGATCACCTTTCAGTCCAGCCAGGCTGGTTATTACAATTGCAAGAGGACCCTACTCATCTGCAAGCTGTCTACAGCCCTGGTGGCTTACTGGGTATCTGGGCTTTTCTTTTTTGAGACAGTCTCGCTCTGTCACCCAGGCTAGAGTGCAGTGGCACAATCTTGGCTCACTGCAGCTTCTGCCTACTGGATCTAAGCGATTCTCCTGCTTCAGCCTCCAGAGTAGCTGGGACTACAGGCACACGCCACCACGCCTGACTAATTTTTTTGTGCGTGTTTTTAGCAGACATTGGGTTTCTCCATGTTGACCAGGCTGGTCTCGAACTCCTGACCTCAGGTGATCTGTCCAGCTTGGCCTCCCAAAGTGCTGGGATTATAGGCGTGAGCCACTGCGCCCGGCCCCAGGCATTCCTTTTAGGAGTGCCATCTCATATGCTGCCCCTCTGAGACTTGATGGACCTCATCTGTGAGATGGGTCTGGCCATCCCTTGCCCTTCCTTGCTTGTAGCCCCTCGCTTTGTAGCTAAGGTCAGGCTGAGCACCACAGGATCCAGCAGGTGCAGGTGTTTCCTCGTGTGGGACACTGTGGAAAAAGAGGCTGCTGGTTGGAGCTGTCTCTCTGCTCTTCCCATCCCCTCTACTGTCAGAAGCTTTCACAGTGATTAGTTCCTCCCGTGAAGGGATCTTGTTACAGTTCTACCAGGAAGGCCGCTCCAAATCTCCAACCTGAGATAAGAAGGCTGCCTCTTCTTTAATCTCCCAGCTTAGAGGCTACATGTTAATATGTAAGAAAGGGTTTTCAGGCTTGGGATGGAATAGGAGGAGAGGTGGTTGTCAGAGCCTGGATGAGTTGGATTTTGAATACATACATGTATTAAAAGACCCTTCCCAGCTGCGCATGGTGGTGCATACCTATAATCCCAGCACTTTGGGAGTTCGAGGCGGGCAGATCACTTGAGGCCAGAAGTTCGAGACCAGCCTGGCCAACATGGCAAGACCCTGTCTCCACTAAAAATACAAAAAACAGAAAACAAAAAACAAGCAAGAAAAAACACTAGGTGTGGCCCATGCCTGTAATCCCAGCTACTTGGGAGGCTGAGGCAGGAGAATTGCTTGAGCCTGAGACATGGAGGTTGCGGTGAGCAGAGATGGTGCCACTGTACTCCTGCTTGGGTGACAGAGCGAGACTGTCTCAAACAAAATGAAACAAAACAAAACACCCTTCCTGCTCATTGAAGCCACGGGGCCTGATGTCCCTCAGTCATTTCTTTGGGGTAAATTTCAGTTGTGCTTGGACCAGGGGGCCCTGACAAAGGGTCTGTGTTTCTGGAGAAACCCAGCTAGACGTGGGGCTGTCTGCAGCACCAAGTCCGAAGACTGACCAGTGCCCATTCCCCTCCCAACCCCACACACAAGTTTCAGGCCTGAGTCTTGGCTGTCTCCCCTTCCGTCAGCTGCCATGCTCCCGGCAGGACCCAGTGGGAGTAAACATGGGAGACAAGAACCAGCGCTAAGCGAGCGCCCACCAAGTGCCTGCCAGGTTCCAAGTGAGGAAGGCTGGTAATCCAGCTGAGCTGGGCTTGACCTTTGTCTTTGCTCCTTAAGTGCTGTGCATTCCTGGGTGAGTCATTTAACTACTCTGAGCTTCCGTTTTCTCCTTCGTCATGTGGGTGATGCGGTAGCTACTTCACATGGCTGCTTTGGGACCTTAATAGACCTTTAAAGGGGCAGGTGGTAGGTTAGAGATTGGTCTGGCTTCGTTTTGTTTTGTTTTCAATAGATTAATCCAAGAAATATGTCTTCATTGTAACACTTGCTGGCTGGAACCTGTAGCCACTGTTTTGTCCTGGCCCCACAGGGAGAGGGCAAGGGAGGTAACCAGAAATTTACAGGCTTGATTCCTGAATTCTTAGAGCTTTTCCCAGAATAGTTAAGGCTCAGTGAAAGATCAATGAGAGTGTTAATTCCAATGGTTCCCACATTCGTCGGGGAAAGTGGATTTTCAGACAATGATATGATGAAAATCTTTGGCCAGAATAAATTGGATGGGATTTCCTTCAAGCTATACTGCCTAAGAGTCCCCCACAAGCAACACTTCTTTCTTGACAATTACATGCAATATAATACAGCAAAATAAGTCACTTTTTTTTTGCATTTGGGGAAAAAAGGAAAACGTAACTGTACACTTTATTTCTGATCCAGCGTAAAGCTGCCGCCTCTCCTCTATGGGGAAGAATCTTTTATTCTGAGGTGGTGTCCTTCTTTCTTTCCCTCTGGGCATTGGCCAGTGCCTTCTCTCTCTCATGAAATGATAGTGAGTGATGGTTTTATGTTTTTGAAGTGTGTGTTTGAATAGGCAAGACACACAGATGGCTTAAAGGATTCAAAGAGGGTAACAGCTAAAAGTGAGTCTCCCTCGCTCTCTGGCGCCCCAGTCATCAGTAGCACCCCCTGAAGGAGGAGAATTGCTGTTGCTATTTTCTTGCAAATCATTCCTGGCCTTGTCTAGCCCCTACATAGGCACTCTTATGAGAAGGGGGCTAGCTGTATCACCCCAACAGGGCAGAACTTGGTTCTTGGTGCAAGCGGGATATCTTAGATGCTATTTACATTTTATTTTACTTTTATTTATTTATTTTGAGATGGAGTCTCGTTCTGTTGTCCAGGTTGGACAGTGGCATGATCTCCGCTCACTGCAGCCTCCACTTCCTGGGTTCAAGTGATTCTCCTGCCTCAGCCTGCTGAGTAGCTGGGATTACAGGCACCCGCCACCACGCCTGGCTAATTTTTATAATTTTAGTAGAGATGGGGGCTTTCACTATGTTGACCAGGCTGGTCTCGAACTCCTGACCTCAGATGATCCACCTGCCTTGGCCTCTCAAAGTGCTGAGAATACAGGTATGAGCCCCTGCGCCCAGCCGCTATTCACATTTTGTAATTGTTATATGCATAGTGCTGCTGCATGTTATATTTTGGCTTGCTTTGGTCTCACCCGGTCATTGGCCAGGTCCACCAGTTATCCATTGTTCCTATGGACAAGCAGGATCTACTTTAATTTTTTGATGGATGCTGTCATTTTTTAGGAGACCTTGGGTGTTTTTTTTGTTTGTTTCCATGGGTTTTTGGGGAACAGGTGGTATTTGGTTACATGAGTAGGTTCTTTGTGATGATTTGTGAGATACTGGTGTACCCATCACTGGAGCAGTATACACTGAACCCAATTTGTAGTCTTTTATCCCTCACCCCCTTCCCACCCTTTCCTCCTGAGTCCCCAGAGTTCATTGTATCATGCTTCTTTTTTGAGATGGAGTCTCACTCTGTCACCCAGGCTGGAGTGCAATGGTGCCATCTTGGCTCAGTGCCACTTGGCAACCTCTGCCTCCTGGGTTCAAGCAAGCCTCCTCCTTCAGTCTCCCCAGTAGCTGGGATTACAGGCATGTGCCACCACACCCAGCTAATTTTTGTATTTTTTAGTAGAGACAGGGTTTCACCATGTTGGCCAGGCTAGTCTCGAACTCCTGACTTCAGATGATCCACCTGCCTCAGCCTCCCAAAGTGCTGGGATTACAGGTGTGAGCCACCACGCTCGGCCCATTGTATCATTCTTACGCCTTTGCATCCTCATAGCTTAGCTCCCACTTATAAGTGAGAACATATAATTTTTAGTTTTTCATTCCTGAGTTACTTCACTTAGAATAATAGTCTCCAATTCCATCCAGATTGCTATGAATGCCATTAGTTCACTTCTTTTTATTTCTGAGTAGTATTCCATCATATATATATACACACATATATATACATATACACACGTATATATACACACACACACACACACTCCACTCGTGGATTGGGCATTTGGGCTGGTTCCATATTTTTGCAATAAGCAGCATCTACTTTATAATAAGATGATTGCTTCTGTCTTTGATACCATCTCTGGTCCTTACAATGAGTTGTTTTCTGTAGTGAGTGGGTGTTTGTCTCAGCCACCACATTCTCTCTCTGGTATCCTTAGGGCATTTTTTTGTGAGCAGGCTTCCCTGTACGATCAGAAAGGGCCTCAGAATCCCACTCAATAGTGGTCGGGATGTGGGCAAGGGAGGTGAAACCCATTTGACTGCTACAATACTTCAGTACAATAGTTCCCAGACTTTGGTATCCTATACACTAGAGTAATTTTTTAAAAATTAGAGGGTCTAACATAAGGTTGTCAACTTTGTTTTGACAGAAACTAAAAAATAAAAAATCCTTGCCATGTAAAAATCATCTGTTCATTTTTTAAAAACCACATTTTTTAACACCAAAAGACTTGGAAAGACGTTTTCAGAATATAGGGTCATGAACATGTTTAGCTTTACTTACAAACTTCTTTTTTTTTTTTTGGCTGGGTATGGTGGTTCACGCCTGTAATCCCAGCACTTTGGGAGACCAAGGTGGGTGGATTGCTTGAGCCCAGGAGTTCGAGACCAGCTTGGGCAACATGGTGAAACCACTTCTTTACAAAAAATAGAAAAATTAGCTGGGCATCGTGGCACTTCCCTGTAATCCAGCTATTCAGGAGGCTGAGGTGGGAGGATCACTTGAGCCCAGGAGGTGGAGGCTGCAGTGAATGTTGCATTTCACCCACTGCACTCCAGCCTGGGCCACAGATCAAGACCCTGTTTCAAAACAAAAAAACAAAAATCAAATTTCTTCCCCTCATTGTTCCCATTTTGCTCTGGACACATAAAAATCTTCATTGTGAAATGACAACAGCTGGTGGACCACAGTGGCCAAAGCAGTGATAGATGGTGATATGTAGCGTGTCCATCTTCCTCTCTCTACAAATCACTTTCCATCTTAGAGGTTTGTAAAGACTCGTTTGTATGGACTTGTAAGTAAATCTATGAAAAGTCAACATCGTTACTTTGGTGAATTGAAAACTTACATATCTCAGATCCTATTGGAAGCTCACTAAAAATGACAGTGAAATAAATCTTCAAGAGCACAAACCTATAAGATCAAAGAAAATAGAAGACATTAGATTTAACAGACTGTGACTCTCATCTTGGGTGGCCCTTCTGTGTCCCTCTCTTTGTCTTTTTGTTTATAGTTATTTTATTTTTAAGTGACATATAATAACTGTTTATATCCATGGGGTCCATAGTGATGTTTCAATACATACAATGTATAGTGAGCAGATCAGATAACTACATATCCATCTCAAACATGTATTATTTCTTTGTGTTGGGAACATTCAATATATTCCTTCCAGCTCTTTGAAATGATTTCAGATGTTATTGCTAACTATAGTCATCCTGCAGTGCTGTACTCACTAGCTCTCCTATTTCCTTGCTGCAATGTTACGAGATGCCCTAAAGAGAAAACCTGGTTGGGAGAAACCGAGGGTGGCCTCTAGCTACTGAGCAACTGAGGTTCTGAATCAGGTAGCTCATGAGGAACTGAATCCTGCCAACAGCCATGTGTGTGAGGTTGGAAGTGGTTTCTTCCCCTGGTGATCTTTGAAATGTCAGCGGATGTGTTAGATTACAGCCTATGAGAGACCAGGAGTCAGAGGACTTGGATAAGCTGTGTCCAATCTCCTGACCTGTAGAAACCATGAGTCAGAGTCAAGCAACTGTAAAATAGAAGGTGTTTAAGCCACCAGGTTTTGGGGAAATTTGTGATGTAGCTGCAGATAACTGATGCAGGAGGGTGGGGAAAAAAGCCAACCATGAGCGAACAGATTTGTACTCGTAACTTTTCAGAGAAGCTCCAAATTTGGAGACACCAGATACTGCTGAGTTTGGAATGAGAGATGGGCTGAAAATAGATGAGAAGTTACATAAGGGGAGCTGGACTCTCAGATCCCCTCTCCAACCCTGCAAGTGCAGGGGACTGCATTCCCTTCACTTTAACTGAAATGTGGAGGTTTGTACATTGAGGATGGGGAGAGACGTGGAACTGACAACAGGAAGATTCAGTGAAAATCTGCAAGGTGAACAGAAACGCCCCCGGTTCACTTCCCTCACTTGGCCTCCAACCAGTAGCCAGAGGTCCTCTCTGGGAGGACTGAACATCCCAGCTAAAACACCCACAGAAAATGCTTTTTGGGTGTCCCTCTAGGAAGGAGCTAGCTTGTCACCCTACTGCCCTTCCATAAAGCCCACAAGTCGAAAGCTCCACCTAAAGAGACTGAACCTTCAATCAGCTTTTAGTGCCTCATATAACAAATGACATGTGGAGGTCAAATCTAACAAATTAGAAGAAAAGTGGAACTTAGAGGATACATAGACAATTCAGAAGGTAGAAAAACATTTCTATAAACATCATAATTAATATCTTTAAAATCATGAAACAAGAACTGGATGCCATAAAAGGAGCACTCAGAATAACTAAGCGCTCTCAAAAATACATACATGTATCAATACATCAGGAAAACACTCAGTAGAGGAATGGGAAGAGAAAGTTGAGAAAAAGTCCTAGAAGTAGAAGTTAAATATGAAGGGATAAAAAATAAAAGTGAAACAATATTAATTAATCCAGGCAGTTCAACATCTGATTAAGTTCAGAAGAAGTCATATGAAAAAGCTACTTGCACATGTATGTTTATAGCAGCACAATTTGCAATTGCAAAAATGTGGAACCACCCCAAATGCCCATCAATCAACATGTAGATAAATAAACTGTGGCATACATATAAATGGAATACTACTCAGCCATAAAAACAGAATGAATTAATGACATTCGCAGCAACCTGGTTGGAATTGGAGACTGTTATTCTAAGTGAAGTAACTCAGGAATAGAAAACCAAACATATGTGGGATACATAAGTGGGAGCTAAGCTATGAGGATGCAAAGGCATAAGAATAGCACAAAGGACTTTGGGGACTTGCGGGAAAGGGTAGGAGGGGGTGAGGGATAAAAGACACTACAAATATATACAAATATATACAGTGTATAGTGGGGGTACAAAATCACCAAAATCACACAAATCACTAAAGAACTTACTCATGTATTGAAATACCACCTGTTCCCCCCCAAACCTATGGAAATTAAAATAAATTCCAGCAAGAAAAAAACAGAAAAAGTTGGAAGTTACAAAGAAACAATACAAGACAATAAAGAAAATTAAAAACATTAATGTTGACTTTAAAGGGTCTATCTAGTACCTAGCATGAGGAATGACAAAAGACCCACATCTAGGCATGTCATCAAGAAATTTTAGAAATCTGTTTTCACAAGTTCTCCTAGCAATCTGTTTTAACAAGTCTTCCAGGTGATTCTGCCACATGCTTCAGCCTGAGAACCACTGGTCAAAGCCAAGTCGAACCTGCCAGAAGCACCCTTAATAGATATACCGTCCACCTGTACTTCTCTAAACTTGAGGGCTTTCTCTTTCCATTGTGGGTTCCTTTCATGCCCTCCACCACCCTCATAACACTTACCACAATGTATGATAATGGTTTTCTTCTCCCTACCCCTCACTCAACTTTAGGTTCCTTGTTGACTGACCATGGCATCTGCAGTCTGATGAATGACTTTAGTATCTGGCAGGGGTGGCCTACAGAATATGGCGGCGACTCGGAACTAGTGTAATATTTCACCAGATGTGGTCACATACTCAGGATCATGTTAGCAGATCTAATTTTTATCTCAATCAAATTATTTTAATGAGTATTCAAAAATATAGTCAGCACATCAAATTAAGATTTTAAGGATATTCTCTTTTTCCTTAGTAAATTTTAAGTTTTAAATGAAAGCAAATTACTACGTAAATATACAGTGATTTGCAAGTATGTCAAAAATCCTGATGGTTATATGTGGTCTACTGATGTTTAAGAAACATTGCTATGAAGGATATTGGTCCTGTCCAGCCTTCCCGATGTCTTTAATGACTGGACACTGCTGGATGCCATTATGTCTTCAGTAGATGCCCACAAAATCTTCAAATGCCGCATGCTTTATTTTCAGGACCAATCCTATTCATTACTGAGACACCTAGAAGTCCAAGACCCCAGTGCCTCCATCACAGGATTCTCCTTCCCACCCACCTCCCCACATCCCGAATATGACTCACTCTCCTACATCTTTCTGCACATGGGCCCCTCTCCTGTGCCCTTTGGAGCATATGACCTATGATCTGCACACTTCTCTACATCCTAAATATCTTCTCTGGAACATCCCCTCAAATTCTTGCTCCAAATAAAAACTGGCTGCTCCCTGAGGATACCTTTCCCCTATAGCCTCTGTATCAAGGCTGTGGTTTCCTCCCAACTCCCCAGGACTCAGCACCTGGAGATAAGGTAGGTGTCCTTCCTGTTTCCCACGGATACTTGGAAATCCTCTTTACTTCGTAATCCTCCAAAATCCCCAGCTAAGGGGATGGCTTGAGCCCGGGAGTTTGAGCCTTCAGTGAACTATGTTCATACCACTGCACTCCAGACTGGGCGACAGAGTGAGACCCTATCTCTAAAAGAAAAAAAAAAAAAAATCCTAGCTAATTTAAAGAGCTTTTGAATAGACTCCTGCCTGGGTTAGCATCTAGTTCTCTGGCTCCCTTTCCACCATCACTTTTACGATCATGCTCAGTGGCTTCAGCAATGACATTGACGAACCACCCAACACCCTAATGTCTCAGTTCCTAGAACTTCTTGGCTCTAATGATGGCTGTATTGCTGCACTTCAACAACCCATATATATTGTCAAAACTCAGAACTTGACTTCAATGTCACCTCCTCAGAGAGGCCTTTTTTGAACTCTACTCCCTGCAAGCTACTTTTGACAGTATCACCATATTTCATCTTATTCCTAACACTAATTAGCACCCCAAAGTATCTCATTTAATTATTAACTTGCATGTCTGTTGTCTGTTGTCTTAGATCCAGTTCCCTGAAAACAGCCTGAAATGGGAATGTAATTCAAGTGATTTATTAAGGTGGTTCTTTCGGGGCCAGGGGAGCAGTGAGGGAGACAGGATAAGACAGGGAAAAAAGCCAAGCAAGAACAAGAAATCAGTCTCAAGGATAAGCAAATAGACCAATGGAACAGAATCCAGAATCCAGAAATAGATTCGTACACACATAACTTTCAACAAATGCCCCAATGCCATTGGAAAAGGAAAGGCTTTTCTACCAGCGGCACTGGAATGACTCAGTAAATATTTGAAAATAATTCTCCACACCTACCTTGCATTACACACAAAAACTAATTTGAGAAGGGCTGTATGCCTAAATATGAAAGCTAAATTACAAAAATTCTAGAAGAAAACATTGGAGACTAAGCCACCCTAGAGATAGGCAAAAGATTTCTTAGGAAAGTCACAAAATTCACTGATCAAAAAAGAGAATAGATGAATTGCACTTCATCAAAATTAACTTTTTCATTAAAGGACCTCAATAAGAAAATGAAAACACGAGGCACAGTCTAGGAGAAATTACTCTTAACACATGTATCTGTCATGGAATTGTATGCAAAATATATTTAAAAACACAAATTGATAATGAAAAGATAAACAATGAAATGGGCAAAAGACTTGAAGGAGATACTTTAGAAGAAAAGATACATGAGTGGCCTGTAAGCATGTGGAAAAGCACTCAATATTATTAACCATTAGGGAAATGTAAGTTGAAACCACAGTGAGATATCATTTCACATTCACTAGAATGGGTAAAATTCAAAATCTGATAACACCAAGTGTTGACGAGGATGTGGAACAACTCCAACCCTCACATTGTTGGTGTAAAATGGTACATCCACTTTGGAAAAAACGTTTCTTATAAGTTATACGTCCACCCTATGACCTAGTCATTCCATTCCTACTTATCTACCAAGGGGAAATAAAAGCATACATTCACAAAAATTATGTGCAAGAATTTTGATAGCATAATGCCTATACATTGGAATAAACCTCACTTTTCATCAAAGGAAGATAGGACAGCTGGACACAATAGCTCATGCCTGTAATCCCAGCAGTTTGGAAGGCTGAGGCAGGAAGATTGCTTGAGCACAATAGTTCGAGACCAGCCTGGGCAACATGGTGAAATCCCCGTCTTTACGTACACAAAAAGGTGGCTGGGTATGGTGGTGTGTGCCTGTGATTCCAGCTACTTGGAAGGCTGAGGCAGGAGGATTGCTTGAGCACCGGATGTCAAGGCTGCAGTGAGCCATGATCATACCACTGCACTCCAGCCTAGGTGACAGAGCGGGACCCTGTCTCAGAAAAATAAATTGTTGCATCAATTGAATACTAAGCAATAGAAGATGACTTGCTTCTGGCAGTAAAATGTTTGATAAAAGATGAATTACTGATACACGTAGCATATATTAATCTCAAAGATATTACATTGGATAAAAGAAGATACATGTAAAAGTGTTGATATTGCATGATTCCATATATATGAAGTTCAAGAGTAGACAAAGTAAATCTTGTTGATTAAAAATCAGAAAAAAATGGCTATGAAAAAAGTTGGGATGAACTGGAAGCAGGCAGGAGATGGTAATAGAAATATTTTTGATGGGGGTAGTGTTACTGGAAGATACTTGTTAAAACTCATGGAATTTTATATTTCATGTCTGTATTTTATTATATGCAAATTTCGTCAATTTAAGTAATACAAAGTATCCGAAAAAAGTGTAATAGGAGACAACTTCGGTCTGATCCCACAGGGAGCTCCGAAACATAAATTGCACCTTGGAGCTGGCTCTCTGTTGAGGCGTGAGGGCTGGGCTTTTGTACTCCATGCCATTTATTTGGTCTCCCAGAAGGGGAGGGCAGTTTAGCCTTCTAGAAGAGGTGTCTCTGATTTGGCTGAGCGTGACAGCTATGAGTTATCAGCCAACAACAGTGCAGATGGGGGACGAGGGCACGTTCCAGTAAGGAGGGTCTGGGGCACCACCTGCATCTGCTGCAGTCCACCCATTTGCTTCTCACTTAAGTTCACTTTATCCAGGCATGGTTTCTCCAGGATTCTGGTTGGCCACAATTGTGGAAGAAGCTTATGTGAGAAAGGCATGAACTAGAGGCCCTACTGCTGCAGTGAGCCCGGGGGCATCACTTGTACTCATCTTCCTTCTCCAACACTCATTCTAGACTCCCCTCTCCTTTTGCTGGTCTAAGTGGCTGACCTAGTGGCCCAGACTCTCATCTGAGAGGGGTCTGAGCCATGGTTGCATGTCCTGATCAGGCTGCATTGCCCATTACAGTTACTTCTAGGCATGAGAGTAGCAAGAGATGCACAGCGAACCAGCTGAGCACCATGCATGGACCTCCCTGGCTCCATTATGTGGCTGCAGCCTGTCTTCTTCATGATGATCAGGATCAATTGCCTTCACCAGTATAGTGATTATTATTATTATTATTTTTGCCTTCTGGCCAACTGGCACAGGGGGCCAGTTACCTGAGTAGAGTGGGATTCTTACTTTGTCCTCTGGAGAAGCCTCTTCCCTCTGAGTACTAGGGCTGCTAGACCCACAGAACTCCAGATTGCAGGGATGGAAAGCACAAATCCCCAAGCGAGTCCCTGCAGAGCCATGTAGGCAGGACACTCCTATGCCTGTCTTCCCACCATTAAAATGTCAGGTCATTGAGGTCAGCTGCTGTGTGTCTTGCTCACTACTGTATCTTCACTGCTGAGAATGGTGCCCAGAACACAGCACAAATGACTATCAGCCAATATCCGGAAACCAGCTTGATGCTTTGTAGAATGTGTTTAAAGAATATCATACAATACTAGTATTCTGTAAGACATTCCATTGATTTAATGATTGCAATGTTATACATGTTCATCATAAATAAGTTAAAATATAGGAAAAGTCGAAGAACATAAAAATCATCTAGAGATAACCCGTGTTAACCGCTACTCTACCATGAACTTAGTCTACACTGGTGGCGTCAGGCATGTTCCTGGAGCACTACAGTTTCAGAGAAGATACTCTGGGAGTTCTCAGGAGGGGAAAGGGGAGAGTGTATCCCTCCCCCACTCCGTAACAGGAATCCTTTTACAAGTTTTATTTAAATTTTGTTTGAAAGAGTTTGCAACAAAAACAAACAGTTGAAAACCACCAGTCTACACTACGGAGCTGGCAGTTCTCATTCAGCTGACATCCCATTTCATATCACCATCAATAAATAGAGCAGATGGTCTGGGATCCACTATCGCGCGTGGCAGTTGCTGGCATGTGACCAGCCCTTGCTGTGGACTCCCTTTCTCCTAAGAACACCGCGGAATTAAGTGATAGACAAAGGGAGACTTTTACTGCAAAGAAACAGATGTGGCTGACTGGAAGAGAGCAGCAGTGGCTGAAAACAGAGCTATGAATGAGTCACATTCAATCATCGCAGACAAGCACAAAAGTATGTAAAAGATCAGTGCAGAAGAGAATTTATACCAGTCTTGGCACTGTCTGGGAACATGATTTAGATTAAAAGAAGGAAAAAAATAAAACCCATTTCCAAGCCACCTGGAGTGCCGTCATCAGTAGGCTTTTAGTTTTTGGATTTTAATATGTGTCACTGTAAATGCTTAGGCTATTTTTATTTTTGGAAATCCACTTGGATGACTAATAGAACGACTAGACCTGGACAAGACTTTATGTGGTTCTGATTCAGGTGATATGTCAAGGTGATGTGACGATTCATATAACCCACCTGGCCCCCAGACTCAGGGTTCGGGTGTGCACCCACCTGGCCCCCAGACTCTGGGTTCAGGTGTGCATCTGCAGCTGAGACAGCACATTCATCCCATACCCCTTTGATTTGGTGCTCAGGCCAAAATATATGTCTTTATTCAACTGCACTTGAGTGTATTGTTTTAACTGGGAAAACAAAGCTGGGTGAGATGCTGACGAGGTAGAATGAAGGGCTGGTAGATTTGCCTGGTGTCTTTGTTTATATGAAAATGCTATTTGATGATTTGAAGTCTCTGAGCAATTGCTGCTGCTCTTGGCTTCCTTTGGCTGTAGTGAACATGGTTGACTTCACACCTAGCAACCTGGTTACCACACAGCTTGGCTTGGTGGAAGACGAACACAAATGCACTGCATCCTTACCAACATTTGGTATTCTCTGACTTTTTAATTTTAGTCCTTATGATGGGTAGGTAGTAGCCACCAGAATTTGGTGGTAGGAATTTGGTTTGAAGTGATATTTTCCTGGTAACCAATGATGTTGAACATTCTTTTCCAGTGTTTATGGGCTGTTTACAGAAATCCTTTTGCCACACGCCTGTTGACCCCAATGTCCATTAAAGTAGAATGAAAAATGAGATACCATGGTTCCATCATAGAATATTATACAGCAATGAAAAATGAATCAAATATAGTTACTTGCAGTGACATGGATACATTTCATACACACAACACACATATACACATTTTGTATACATTTTGAGGGAGAGAAGCAAGCTAAAAAAATATGTGCTCTATAGACATTATAGTCAAATGTATAAAATTCCAAAACAAGCCAAACTAAGGGTGTTAAAACTCAGGAGGGACAAAAGGTTACCTTTGGTTGGAGGTGGAATGGTGGAGTGTTTGGGGATTGCAGTTGATGTTCTTTTTCTTGACCTGGGTGTTTGCTTTGTAATAATTCACTGATCTGTGTCTGTGTGACTTGTACATTTTTTCTGTATATGTGTTATACTTTACAATGTAAAAAGGGAGAGAGAGATGGCAGGAGAGAGCGAGAGAGAAAGACTCAGAATTATCGCCAGGGAGAGAGACCCTAGGGCGTGGGCCAGGCTGGATGCGGCTGGGGATTCACCCCATGACTGTCTTCTCTGGCCATCTCACCGTCTGCCCACTGACATTTTGGGGACGTATTTCACATTTTTTTTTTCCTCTCATGTTGTCCTAGGCTGGGGTCCTCAGGAAGCAGACCGACTCTGGGACAGAGTTTAGGTTGCAGGGTATTTATTGTGGAGTGTCATGGGGATCTACGTCTGTGGAAGGTTGGGGAAAGAAGAAGCAGGAATAGGCAGATGGGGAAGTTGAGTTGTGCTGAGGGTTTAATGACAGCTTCGGCCCAGTGACCCCATGGGGAGCTCTGGAGCTGAAGTGGCTCCTTTGGGTATGTCCCATGCTGGGCTGGGAGGGCCGGGCCTTTATACTCCAACATACATTGGTCATTGGATGTGGGCCACCATGTATCAAGCATGCCTTTTCATTCTCATGTTTTCACACCTGGGACCCTTGGTGGCTCTGCAGAGACTCCCTCTCCTAAAGCCAGCCAATTCCTTGACAGAGTAAATGAGTGGACTTCAAATGCAGCTTTCATATGCAAACCAACCAGCCCAAGGCCCACAGGCCCCACCACCTCCTTTATTGGCTCTCCCACTATGGGCCACTATCCACCTACCCTAATCACTGTACAGGGCCAGGTACCAGACAACTAGGGGCAGTGCTATGCCCCAGAACCTACTGAAGTTATTAACGAGCCGATCCCAAGCCTGCTTACCTGCCTCACCTGTTTCTTCCTTCAGAAACAGCAGTCAAGGATCTTGCCTACTTTTACACCCATTCCCTCCTGAACATCCCTGGTGCTGCTCCCCTGTGGCCACTGCATGGCATGACAAGCTCTCACACGGGATCTGTGAGTAGCAAACTATCTTTTTAATACTTAATGGCCTCCTATCTGTTGACTTTGTCGTACCTGAATAATAATAATGAGAACTATAAAGCCTACATTTAAAAAGACACCTTAAGGGAGAGCATCAGGATAAATAGTTAATACGTGCAGGGCTTAATACCTAGGTGATGGGTTGATGGGTGCAGCAAACCACTGTGGCACACATTTACCTGTGTAACAAACCTGCATGTTCTGCATATGTATCCCAGAACTTAAAATTTTAAAAAGATAAAAAATAAAAACACACCCTGAGAAAGGGTATGACTTTCTGCACTTTGAGCCATCCCTGGAGAGGCTGATTGCTGTAGGCTATCTGCTGACAGGGTGTTCCTTGATGGGGATAGTCTGTGTCCATCACAGAGTCTTTACCTTAAGGTCTAAATAACCCTTCACTGTAGGGCTGGGATAGGGAGAGACGGGTGAGTCACTGCATGCCCTGAGGGTGGGTGCATTCTAAAATTGTGCTCCTTACATGCTTAATTTGCCTTGTCCTGGTCTCAGTCCTGCTTCCCTCTCTTTGCTCAGCAGCTAGGGTGATGGTGTCTCTCTCTTCTGTTCAAAACCCTCCCCTTGCTCCCTTCTTACTCAACACAAAAGCCAGAGACCTTCCTGTGCCCTCCAGGTTTCTACAGGATCTGGCTTCCATGACCTATCTGTCCTTATTTCCTGTTGCCTCCCCCTTGCTCTGGTCCAACCACACTGGCCTTCTCACTATTCCCCCACAGGCATGTCCTACCCCAGGACACTTTCACTTCCTTTGCCCTCTGCTGGCAATGCTCTTCCCCGAGGTCTGCCCTTGGCTCACTCCTTCATGTCCTTCCATTCCAGTCTTTGCTTGGCTACCTGCTCTAAAATTCCAGTGCTTCCCCCATCCCTGACACTTCCTATCCCCCTTCCCTGCTTTATATTTCTCCGTGTAATAATACATTTGACTTGTTATTTCATTGAATGTCTGTTCTCCTCACTTGAATGTAAGTTCCAGGGGGTAGAGTGGGGAAGAGGAGGATTTTTGTCTATTTCATTCATTGCTGGGTCCCCACAGCCCAAAACAGGGTCAAGTACATAGTCTAAAAAAACCATCCACTGGACGACTGCAAAGGCATATGTTTTGCAGAAGGCACTCAGGTTGGCTCCTCTGCAGCTGCCTTGGACCAACTCTGGTTCAACACCCAGAACCTGCAGTTTAAATAAAGATGCATTTTAATGTCGCCATCTCTGCCCACTCATATTCCTCTTTCATGTCTCTCCCTCCCCTCTTTCATATCCATTTTCTTTCTTTCTCCCACTCCTTCCCGCTTTTTGGTACTTGATGGAATCACATTAAACTAATAAACCTTTCATTACTTGATTGTATCCGTAATTACGCACACTGAGAGCTGGGTTTGTTTTGATTTTCTGTGGACTTTGGGTCGCTGATGCTTTTGAACACTTGTTTTTATTCCTCAGTTGCCACTTGACCCCCCCCCGCCCCCATTTTAAAAAGGATGAAAAGCCTAGAAAAACATCAGAAATATCCTTTTATTTTTCCCGCAATTTGTTTGGAGGGTTTTGTTTTGATTTTCCTCTTATGAACGGGGGGTGTTAAAAAAGAATCACATGTTGCTAAACTGGCCACCAGGTTGTAGATTCTGAGATGAGAAGGAGATAAAGTTTCTGTTTATTGGGGGGCTCTGAAAGAATTCACGTTAAAGGGTAAGTTTGGTGTAATGCCCTGAGCTGCCATTGAGGCTGGGGAAGGTTGAGTTAGACCAGAGCCTCTCAACCTGGGCACTACTGACATTGGGCTGAAGACTTCCTTTTAAAAAACAATTAGGGGAAGACAAGGTCTCAATCTGTTACCCAGGCTAGAGAGCAGCAGCAGTGTGATCACGACACCCCGCAGCCTCCAAGGCCTGGGCTCAAGCAATTCTTCTGCCTCAGCCTCCCGAATAGCTGGTGTCACAGGAATGAGCCACTGCGCCAAGTAGGGATGAATGGTCCTTGTGGTGGGAGCTGTCCTGTACATTCTAGGATGTTTAGCGGCATCTCCGGCCTCCATTTGCTAGGTGCTAATAGCACCTCCCCTCATTTGGAACAATCAAGAACGTCCCTCAGGGGCACAATCACCCCCAGTTGAGAGCCACTGGATTAGATCAAAACTTGTGTGAGAGTCTTCATAGCAGCATTATTCATCACAGCTAAAAGGTGAGCATAACCCAAATACCTGTCAAATGATGGTTGGGTCAACAAAGCGTTGTGTATCCATGCCGTGATATTATTCAGCCATAAAAATAAATGAAGTCCTGACCCATGCCACAACATGGATCAACCTTGAATATATTATGCTAAATGCAAGAAGCCAGATGAGACAGGCTATATATCATAGGATTCTATTTATATGAAATGTCCAGAACAGGTAAATCTATAGAGACAGAAAGCAGATTGGTGGTTGCCAGGGGCTGGGGGAGTGAGGGTGGAGGGGTGAAAAGTTCTGGAACTAGACAGTAGTGATGATTGCACAACATTGTGAATGCATTTAATGCCACTGAAATGCACACTTTAAAATAGTTAAAATGCTAATTTTTATATTGTATGTATTTTACAATAAAAACCCCCCACAACTCATGTGAGCGGCTTTTGCTGGTATGTACAACAGCCATCCTCACACATCAGGACTCTCAAAGGTAAAAAAGATTTGGTCCTTTCTCTCCGCTTCTAGGGGAAGACGTCTCCTTCCATCCCTCACATTTTCCTTTCCTCCACCCCAGGGATAAGAATCACCAATTTGCATGAATCAGATTCCAGTATATTGATGGGAGAAGTCTTTCCTGGGCATGGATATTTAAAGGCAATTATTTCAATCATCTTTTGTTATAACAGGATTATGTCTTAAACAACAACCATTTATTTGCTCACAGTTTTGTGATTTGCGCAGGGCTCAGCAGAGAACATTCGTTTCTGTTCTGTGTGGTGTTGGCTGGGGCCACTCGTGTGGCTGAGCCTGGGATGTCCTCGGCAGCTTTCCTCACACATCTAGTAGTTGGTTCTGGCTCTTGGCTGGGGCCTCAGTTCTTCATGTGGCCCCACTTCTTCCAGTGGTCTAGACCAGCTTCCTGACAGCATGGGGCCTGGGTTTCCATGGAAGTGGGAGCTGAAAATTTCTTAATACCCAGATTCTGGAATTCACTCAATGCCATTTCCACCATTTTCTATTAGTCAAAGCAAGTCACAAGGCAAACCCAGATTTGAGCAGGGGGGTTACAGACTCTGTTTTGACAGAAGGAGCTTACAAACGACTGCAGCTGTGATTTCCAGTCTTCCACAGGGATTAGGACATCAGTGGGTGTGGTGTTTTTAGAAGAACCCAGACTCTGTGACCAGGGGAGGTGCTTAGACTTGGCTCTTAGAATTCTTTCTTTTCCTTCCTCTTTACACAGCCCTGCACTTCTTTCCTTGGGGGAAAAAAAGAATTCTCTGCTTTCTGCTTTTGTTTATCTTTGGCTCAACAAATACTTCTTGAGAAGCAGCTTACATCAGTCACTGTTCTAGGACGCTGAGAATGCGACAGTGAGCAGGTCGGTGAGGGTCCCTGGCTTCAGAGCTTCTGTTTCAGCAGGGAGAGTCAAACCATTGACAAGTAAGCAAAAGATTTAGCAAGATAACTAGAGATGGTGATAAAAGCTCTGCTGGAAATGGAACCAGCCATGGGGGGAGCTTGAGGCAAGTGGCCCTGGATAGAAGAACAAAGTGAGGGGGAGAGAGTGAAGGGGGTTACATTAGGTGTTGGAGCAAAAGTTTGGACCTGAGCCTGTAAGTTGCCTAGGATTGGCTAAAATGCAGATTCTAATTCAGGGGGGTCTTGGGGAGGCCTGGGACTCTGCATTTCCAACAAATCCAGGTGATATTGATGCAGCTGGACCCTGGACCTCATTTTCAGTAGCAAGAATCTAGATCAGGGCCAGCAAACCAGTGCTCCTGGGGTCAATCCCAGCAGAGTTGAGTAGCTGCCACTGACACTGCATGACCCACAGATCTGAAAACAGGTACTATCTGGCCCTTCACAGAAAACAGTTTGCCAATCCCTGGTCTAGATTACTAGGGTCTTGAAAGAGTTTGAATTTATTTTGAAATGTGATGGGAAGTCACTGGAAGGCTTGAAGCAGGGGATGACATGGTCTAAATTAGGTTTTAAGATGACCTCCCTGGCAGCTTTGTAGAAAATGAATGCAGGGACCAACGTGAAAGGAAGGAGGCCATTTAGAAGCAGAGATTCTTCAGGAACGTAGCCCAGCTACAGTCCCTTTATAGTAAATTCTAGTCAAACCTCATCTGTTTTATGTTTACCTCCCTTCTTCTCTAGAACATTCTACTTTTTAAGTTATGGAAACTTGAATAATTAGATCATTCTTGGCATATATATTATAATTTCCATGCTTTGTATGCGATCTTCTTCTTCTTATTTCTGATAGAATATCACTCCGTTACTCAGGCTGGAGTCTAGTAGCTCAATCTTGGCTCACTGCAGCCTCAACCTCCTGGGCTCAAGTGAACCTCTCACCTCAGCCTCCCAAGTAGCTGGAACCACAGATGTGCACCACCATGCCTGGATAATTTTTATTTTTATTTTTATTTTTAGGGACAGCATCTCCCTATGTTGCCCAGGCTGGTTTCAAACTCATGGCCTCAAGCAATCCTCCTGCCTCAGCCTCCCAAAGTGCTGAGATTACAAGTGTGAGCCACCATGCCTGGCCTTTTATTTTTGTGTCAAGGATGATATACTTGTTAAATCTAAAAACAAAGTAAAGCATTAGTTAACAACCTTAGAGAAAGTTTAAGAAAAAGAACCAGGGTCCCAGTTAGAAGGCTGTGGGGTGATCCAGATGGGAAAGGAGGGAAGTGATGTGGGGTTGGCCAGGGTGGCAGCCCTGGAGGGGAGGGGCGTGTGAATCCTTGCCTCAATGGCCATGATTCTGGAACTTGGGTATAAGGAGTGAAACAAGTAGAAAAGGCTTTGAGTCTGCAATAGACTTAAGGCTATTGTAACCAAAGTTTCTTTCTAGGTGACCCAGCCCTGTTAACTTGAGTTGAGCATAGGAGGAGTCTATGACCACCTTCCACATGTCTATCTGTGCATATCATTCCTTCAGGGACCTCGTGTGGTCTGGGACAGGATTCCAATATTCCTGAATCCTCTGGCCATAATGTCATCTGGTCATGTTACATTGTTAGTGTTATTATTTTAAAAATTATTTATTTTTTAACTGACAAAAATTGTATATATTTATGGTTTACAACACAATGTTTTGAAATGTGTATGCAGTGTAGAATGGCTAAATTGAGCAAATTAACATGTATATTACCTCATATACTTATTATTTTGTGCTGCAAACACTTAATCTGCTCTCTTAGTGATTTTTAGTAATATAATACATTGTTAACTACAGCCATCATGTTGTGCAGTAACAGATGTCTTGAACTTACTGCTCCCAAATGAAATTTTGTACACTTTGAACAACATTGAGAGATGTTATTAGTTATTGTTATTACTAATATTACATTAATAACCACATCATTAAATTATTAGTGTTACATTAGTAATTACATCCATAACCCTTATTTTCAGCGTACTTCCTATACATTGTTAGGACACATTCTGATGAGTACAATGACTTAGATAATGAAACGTTCTGGCTAAACCAGCAAATGAAGTGACATCAGCTGGATTCAGAAGGTGGCACCATTATTTCTATTCTCACGGGGCTAAAAGATTCTTTTTTTTTTTAATTTTTTGTTTATTTATTTTTTTTGAGACAGTCTCTCTCTCTCTGTCACCTAGGCTGGAGTGCAGCAGTGTAATCACGACTCACTGCAGCCTCAACCTCCTGGGCTCAAGTGATCTTCCCACTTCAACCTCCTGAGTAGCTAGGACCACAGGCGTGTGCCCCACCATGCCCGGATAATTTTACATATTTTTATAGAGATGGGATTTCACTATGTTGCCAGAGCTGGTCTCGAACTCTTGGGCTCAAGTGATCTCGCCTTTGCCTTCCAAAGTGCTGGGATTACAGGTGTGAGCCATCATAACTGACCCTAGAAGATTTTTTTTTTTTTTTGAGGTGAAGTCTCGCTCTTGTCGCCCAGGCTGAAGTGCAATGGTGCGATCTCAGCTCATTGCAACCTCCGCCTCTTGGGTCCAAGTGATTCTCCTGCCTCAGCCTCCCGAGTAGCTGGGATTACAGGTGCCCACCACCATGCCTGGCTGATTTTTGTATTTTTAGTAGAGACAGGGTTTCACCGTGTTGGCTAGGCTGGTCTCAAACTCTTGACCTCAGGTGATCCACCTGCCTCAGCCTCCCAAAGTGCTGGGTGCGCCTGGTCAACCCTAGAAGATTCTTTAAGAGACGCTATACTGTCCTTAGAGGATTTTAGAAATAGAAATATCTATTCCATAGGCTTTGATTAAGCTTCTTTCCTCCTTTAAGAAAGGAGATGCGGCCGGGCGCGGTGGCTCAAGCCTGTAATCCCAGCACTTTGGGAGGCCGAGACGGGCGGATCACGAGGTCAGGAGATCGAGACCATCCTGGCTAACACGGTGAAACCCCGTCTCTACTAAAAAATACAAAAAACTAGCCGGGCGAGGTGGCGGGCGCCTGTAGTCCCGGCTACTCGGGAGGCTGAGGCAGGAGAATGGCATAAACCCGGGAGGCGGAGCTTGCAGTGAGCTGAGATCCGGCCACTGTACTCCAGCCTGGGCGACAGAGCGAGACTCCGTCTCAAAAAAAAAAAAAAAAAAAAAAAAAAAAAAAAAGAAAGGAGATGCATGCGTTATCAGTAGGAGGGAATGAGACAAGCAGCTTTTGAAGGGCATGATGGAAATTCCTCAGAAATGGCTATACAACTGAATGGCTTTCCTTCTGAGGGAAAAGCGTGTCAAATTATGAAAGTTCTGGAAAAGGGTCTTTGAGATTGTCATCTTCCAATTCCCTCAGGTAGACAGCTGAGGAGACTGGAGTCTCAAGAGGGGACAGGAATTACCCAAGGACATACAGGGAGCCAGCTGCAGAGCCAGGACAGGAGTTTAGGTTTCTTCCGACTTCTTGGCCAGGACGTTGTCCCAGGGCCTGACAATGCCGAATGGCTTTCTCCGCAAGGAAGGCTGCACACTGGTGCCCTTCAGGTACGCTTTGTGTGGCCCCACCGTGGTGATTTCGCTTTGTTTTGTTTTGGTGCTGCTTGTTGAATTAGTTGCCTTCATTTAAAAAGGGGAAGATTCTGCCTAAGACTCTGGATTTTTGGGGTTCTCTTGGAAAATTGGAGGAGCTAACAAACTAGGTTCTCAAACCTGCAGGGTTACAAGTGGGTGAAGCTGAGCAGCGGCTTTTTTTTTTTTTTTTTTTTTTTTTTTAATACAGAGTCTTGCTCTGTCATCCAGGCTGGAGTGCAGTGGCGCAATTTCCGCTCACTTCTAGCTCTGCCTCCTGGGTTCACGCCATTCTCCTGCCTCAGTCTCCCTAATAGCTGGGACTACAGGTGCCCGCCACCATGCCCGGCTAATGTTTTTTGCATTTTTAGTAAAGATGGGGTTTCACCGTGTTAGCCAGGATGGTCTTGATCTCCTGACCTCATGATCTGCCCACCTTGGCCTCCCAAAGTGCTGGGAGTACAGGTGTGAGCCCGGCTGCTGAGCAGTGGCTTTAGATGAAACCTAGTCCCCTTTATTCTTTTGTTTTTTGAGACAGAGTCTCACTGTGTCACCCAGGCTGGAGTGCAATGGGGCGATCTCAGCTTACTGCAACCTCTGCTTCCCGGGTCCAAGCATTTCTCCTGCCTCAGCCTCCCGAGTAGCTGGGATTAGAGGTGGACACCACCATGCCCAGCTAATTTTTTGTGTGTGTGTGTGTGTGTGTTTTTAGTAGAGACAGGGTTTCGCTGTGTTTGCCAGGCTGGTCTCAAACTCCTGCCGTCAGGTGATCCACCCACCTCAGCCTCCAAAAATGCTGGGATTACAGGCGTGATCCACCACGCCCAGCCAGAACCTAGCCCCCTTTAGATGGGACCTGAGCCTTCCAGTAGCCATGGGGACACCCAACCCTTTCTCTCAGAATCTTTGCATACAGGGCCTGGGGAGTCTGCATTGTAATAGGCTCCCCTTGATGCTCATGGGTGCAGCAAACCACTATGGCACACATGTACTTATGTAACAAGCCTGCACATCCTGCACATGTACCCCAGAACCTAAAATAAAGCAAGCTCCCTCGTGACCCTGGGCCTCTCTACAGTTGAGAACCACTGTCCCACCCCTCACATGCTTGTTAGTTTCCTCAGTGTCATCGTCTATAAGCCTTGGGTCCCATCCTAGATACGGCTTCAGTGTCTAGCAGATACACGCTGAAATTCTCATGCCATCACTTGCCAGTGGGGTGACCTTGGTTAGTTTTTCCTGTCTCAGGACTCAGTATCTCTGTGAAATGGGGACATGGATGTGCTGGCTGTTCTCTCTGTGCCCTTCCCCGGCCCCCATAACAACTCTTCACCCTTCTCACCCTACTCTGTGTTTTGGGGAGCTGACCTGCACAGACTTGATCAGCAGGTACCCTCAGCCTCTGGCTTGCTTTTGGCATTGGCCGATGGACTCACTGGTGAGATTACAGGGCAGAAGAGAAGCCTGGAATAGCCTATTTCCATAGCTCCTTCCTGTGGGATGTGGTTTTAGGTTATGCTGTGTTCCTCCCTGACCTCAGCTCCTGTTGGGTGGTTCCTCTCCCGTGGTCCAAGAACAATATTCTCCTTTCTTTAGCCAAGAGTGGTAACAGCTTCCCACTTTTGCTGGCCCTCAGGAATTTCAGTATCTCTTGGTGGTTTCTTTAGCCCTGCCCACACCTGTGTTTATTAAACTCTCCTCAATTAAACCCTTTGAGTGTCCTGCTGGGACCCCGAGTTATACAACAGTATCCTAGAGGCTTCAGAGAGGTCAGATACGTGGCCTGGAACTTAGTGAATGTTCCATACACTTGTAGCTATTGCCCTCATTATTACTACTATTATTCCTTTCGTTACTGTTATCCCAATGTAACTAGAATTATAGGCTCTTGTAGTTGGAAAGAACCAAGGAAATCATTTCCTAGCTGATGTTAGAAGAATACATCTGGCCTGTGTTTGTTGAGTGAATAAATGAATTTCTTCAATTAGGGATGTCTCTCCTTTCATGCCTCCTGTTACATGACACTCCTTAACGGACAAGGTAGCTTCCTGTGTTATTGGATGGCTTTGTTAATTCTACTGGGAAGCTCAGCAAACATAGGGCAGGTTATTGAGTGCTTTGCTGTCCTTGGCACGCGAGGCAAGAGATACAGGATTATGACCTGTGAATCAAAGACAAACGCTCACCAAAATAATCAGCCCTCCCAGGAGCCTTGTACAGCCCAGGAGGAAGATGTGGATCCTTAACTCAGTCTGCAACCAGAATCCTCACAGTCCTGAAAAGGGAAAAGCAGCTGGAGTTTCAGGTACTCCCACTGTCCCAATTATCCTTTTATTACCCTGATTTACAACGTAACTTCATAGGAGACACTCTGATGAGCAAAATGACTTGGGTAACAAAATGATCTGGCAAAACCAGCAACTAAGGTAAGGAAGACTGAATAAAGACGGATGTGTTATTCTTTCTCAAGGGACTATAAGATAATTTAAAAGGTTCTATACTGTCCTTAAAGATGTTTACTGAAAACTTTTTCACTCTTTTCATGAGATCTCTGCTACAGATGCTGAGCCTAGAGGGGAAGATAAGTAAATAGATGCAGGCATAAGATAGACAACATTGCCTGCTCCTCTGCCAGCTCCCATGGCCCCAGGTGCAAGGGTACAGCACATCATCTTGCCTTTGGACCGCAATCAATGGACCAGGCAGGAAATGAGAGGAAATTAATTTTCCCCCCTCTTCTTTTTCCCTTCCCTGCCATCTCTCCTGTTTTTGCACAAGGGCCTTTTAAAATGTTGGTTACCCTCTGATTACAGCGCAATATAGTTCGCAAGAGCCTCTTCTTGACTAAACTCTCTCTGCCCTTAACCGGAATGATTGGCCGGTTGCCTTGGTAATTGTCCTCATTCGCCGTGTAGAAGCCACAATTATGAAGGTTTTCTGGGTACTGATCCTCTTAGTGCCTTTTTCTTAGAAGTTCACGACAAGATGGGACAAAGGAGACCTAATAGATTTATTGCTCTGGCCCCTTGCAGTACTCAGGAGCTCATGACATACAGACATGAGCTGTGAGTGCCATTTAAATTGGTTGGCTTTGCCCAGAGAGAAAGCTTTATGCTCCAGCGAGTGGCTGAAGTCCTATTAGTTAGAGGGCCAGGGACCGAGAATAAACCCGCAGGCCCGGTTTCTCTACCTTGGCTCATAATGGAAACCCTAGACGGGCCAGGCCAGGTGGCATCTGGGGCCGAGAGCCAGGGCACTTTATCTTTTGCTGATAATTGAAGGAAATGGACATGTAACTGCTCTCTTGAAACTCCAGCATGATTCAAGTTCAAGGCAGGAGAGCTCCGTGGGTTGTTGAAAAACCGAAGCTGGAAATGTTCTGGGCAGAGATGGCTCTTCACCCTCTAAAGAGAAACAGGACTCCATTAGCTGCGGGTAATTGCAAAGAAGAAAAAGGGGAAAGATGATGATTATGATGATGTTGATAATCATGATCACAATAATCATAGAATTTATCTGTAAAGGGTACAAGATGCTCACATTCACGAACTTCGCTGGTTCTCACAAAAGCCTCGGGGTTGTTGGCCCTTTTTTACAGATGAGGAAATTGAGGCACAGGAATGTAAGGCAACGTGTTCAGGTTGGAAGGTGGCAGAGCTGGGATTCACACACACACACACACACACACACACACACACACACCCCTACCTTCCCACCTCACAGCACCTTCTTTCTCTAAAATAAAATCAATGTTAAGTTTTGGTAGGCATAAAGTATCAAAGAGATCTTTGAGCTGTAGTTTGAAGACTGTCTACTTAGTTGTTCCAAGAGCTGAAATACCTTCATTAGAAAGGCTTTGAATCTTAATGTATCTCCAACGGGAACAGAAAAATCTCTGGTAGGGGTTACATCCATGGTTATTTCATCCAGAAGAACAACTTTGTTTAGTACGTAGCAGCTGCGTTGAGAAGGGTTCTGAGGCTGTGTTTGGATTTACTGAGAAAAGATGCCATATTCGTTAGTAACATTTGCCATCATGGAGCAATGGATGTCGTGTGTTGGTCTCCTCTGCAGGCTTATCAGCCGATTCCCTACTTTAGTTCCCAAGATTGCTTTTCTGCTATTATCTTTGACTATTATTTTTGATTTTCAACTTTTATTTGAAAACCCAGAACTATAATACCAGGTGGCTCTCACATTCATGTCACAATTTGCAAGTCTTTTTATATATAATTTTGTTATATACGATATGGCTTTTTATATCTACTTTTTTCCATGTATTTCCTAAGAATACAGATAGCCTGTAATGTAAGCACATTGTGGTTATCTACTTTGGATAACTTAACATTGATGCAATACTTTCATCTACCATCTGTAGTCCAGCTTTGCAAATGGACCCAATACTGTTCTCGGCATTCCTCTAGGATCCAGTTCAGCATCTTGTATCGCATTTAGCTGTCATGTCTTTTCAGGTTCCTTTATGACATGAGCAAATTTGACATTCCCACAATTTTGAAGTGTCCTGGCAGAGAGGCTTAAAATATCCATTTATTTATTTGATATTTTTGGGGGAGCCCAATACGTGTACTGTGCTAGTTGCTGGGCCTTACCAAGACAAATTTGGCAATTCTTGCCCTAAGATAACATCAGAGCAATGAAAGCTAACATTCATTGAGTAACTGTTATGTGCCAACCACTGTAGAAAGCACTTTACACATATTATCTCATTTAATCCTATGGTCCTACAAAGTATGGGCAGTATGATCATTCTCACTGAGGTTCAGAGATGTTCAGTAGCTTGCCTAAGGTCACACAGGCTGTACAGAGAGACCAGATTTTGTCTCAGGCAGCCAGGCTCTAGAAATCACACTTTCAACCACTGCATTATTCTGTCTTAGAGAAATATTAATAAATTCAGCAGCATATTAGAGATTGGGTAAATAGCATATACATGATTCATTCATTGATTCACTGATTGGTTGATTAATGGATTTATTTGTTTAATTAACTGATTCACTGATTAATTCGTTCAATTATTTATTAATTGATCAATCTATCCATCCATATGTCCCTTTGTCCATCCATTCACTTATTCATGTCTCTTGTGCACAAGACACTGTCTTGGGTGCTGCGATACAATGGCAAAGTAAGATGTAGTCTCTGACTTCATGAGGCTTACTGTTCAGTGGGGGAAGACAGGCAATAAATAAAGCATAATTAGTGTTATGCAAGTAACAGTATAGGGAGTAGGAAAATCTAACCTAATCCAGAGGGTCATGCAAGGCCCCCTTGACAGAGTGCCATTTAAAGGCTGTGTGGGAGTTAGGTTAAGGAGGAAGCAATTGCTTCTGTCTAGGAGAAAGCAAAGAGAGCTTCCTGGAGGAGACTGCAGAGGAGCTGAGGTTTAAAGTGTGGATGAAGTGTTAAGATTCAGAGGTGAGTGAAGGGTTTCCAAGGTGGAAGTAACAGCATAAGAAAAGGTAGGGAACTTGTAGGAAGGCATTATAGGAAGTCCCAACCATATAGTCATTTCTCCCAGGTGCATAGACTTTACTAGTGGTCATCCATGTCTCAGGGACTTTTCATTGAGAGGCTGTGGACTAATCTTTAGTGCCAGTAAAATACACTGAGCATCTAAATCTTTTGTTTTCATGAGTTGGCCCCTCAAATGGGCACCATTTTGGGTACAGAGCCTACTCAGCTCTGTATTGACCCATGCACCTCTTGAGTTCCAGGATAATTAATTCTAAAATCTTAATGCACAAAAATATATTGAGTGTCTCCTAGGTGCCCGCAATTATTCTAGCTGCTCAGGTTACAGTAGTAAACAAAACAGAAAAAAAAAAAATTCATGCTTTCATGGGGCTTGTATTCTACAAATTTAATTTGTAATTTTAATTGCAAATTTATTTGGAATTTACACATAAAGGGCATTTTAGGGGTTGAAGTTCTCTTTGGTTTGAGTACAATTGTCCGATGAAGTGGTAAAATCTTCCCGCTTAGCATGCAGGCGACCTAGAAGAAATCCCTGCTCTAAGCCTTAGTTTCCTCACTTGTCAAAGAAATAGGCTCACTTAGACCTTTAAGGCCTTCCCAGACCTGAAATTCTTGGATTCTATGAACCAGAGGAGCAGACACACACCAGGAACCGCAGGCGCCTGTGTCTGGGCAAACCTGGACGTTTACTGCTTTTGTTCCCTGTTTTCACGAGGGGCTCCGGGGGGCCCTTCCTGACAGTTCACCCTTCCAAGGCTAATCAGAATTCTCTCTGTCTGCTTTGGTTTTCTGCACTTTGACTTGCATCATAAATTATTCCTTCTCTAAATGGCAGGCGTAGGTAAGTTACCAAAAGGTCATTCAGAACCCCGATCAATCCCAGCTGCTTTAATTACTTTAGTGCTGTTTGGACTTTTGTGTGTGTGTTGCTGTATCAACCCAGAGAAGGAGCTCAAGAACTGTTTTTTGCAAAGGTGATTGAATTTCCTTTTAGGAAAGTTAATTGTGTTGGCTTCTGTGCGTGTTAGGAGAACACCCATCTGAGTAGACCTAGCGTAGATATTAGTGAAAGAAGATAATGTATTTGCAGAGGCATCACTGCTGTTTGGCAGCCTGATGCAAATTCTGGAGACTAAATGAAGGATGAAACCAATGCAAAACTAAGATTAAAACCATCTAAAAAGCATCTGCTTGTTAAAGTAGGCCGGTTTCTTCCCCCTGTCACAGGGCTTTTTCTCAAAGCTCCCAAGGAGGTTCTAGACATGGTATTTCATCTTTGGTAACAATTTAGAGGCAAAACTACACTACGAAGATGAACACAGTTCAGCTTTGGCTCAGTTTGTTTCTGTGTTTGGTGTCTCGGGCTGCTTTGTGGGTGCAGAGAAAAGCATTTTTACAGCTAATGTCTTGGACTAAAGGTTCAAGTCTTAAGAGGCTTTGGGAAAAGCTGGCCTTGTGGTACTGTGTTTTGTTGTTGTTGTTTTTTTCGATTTTTTACTTTTTAGTTTTTTATTTTTTGCTGAAGAAGGGATTCTCTCCCTTACTCTGTTCAATCCCTTCCCTATGATAAATTGTATAATATAATAAAATAATAATTTATAATCATAGTATAGCAAACATAATTCAAGCTAACTTTTCAGCACATTTACATGCATTTTTCTAACTACTTTGCATTTCTTGTCTCATTTAGTTCTCACAAATATTATTATCCCCATGTTAGATATGAGAAAGAAATTGAGGGACAGGAAGGTTACATCATATGCCCAAGGTCACCTAACTTGCAAGAGGTGGAGCCATTTGTCTTATTCTATTAAGGCTGCTACAACAAAATACTATAAACTGAGTGGCTTATAAACAGCAGACATTTATTTCTCACAGTTCTAGAGGCTGGGAAGTCCAAGATCAAGGCACCAACAGATTTGGTGCCTGCTCTCTGGTTCATGGCTGCCACCTCTTGTTGTCTTCTCGTGGTAGAAGGGCCAAGGCAGCTCTCTGGGGCCTCTTTTACAAAGGCATTAATCTCATTCGTGAGGGTTTCACCCTCATGACCTAATCACCTTCCAAAGGCCTCACGTCCTAATGCCATCACTTTGGGGGTTAGGATTTCAATGCATGAATTTTGGGGGGACAAAAACATTCAGACTGTGGCATCATGGTTGAAATCTCCTCAGTCTGGACCAGACATGAGTAATTGCTGACTTTTATCATGGTTTGCTGAGTTCCAGAAATGGTACTGAGCTCTTTGATTTAACAATCCTTACAGCAGCACTGTGAACCTGGTGCCATTATTTTTCTGAATTTGCATGTAAGGAGACTGAGGCTCAGAGAAGTGAGGTGACTTATGAAAGGACAGCTGGGATTTCGCCACCCTTCCATCTGGCAAATCCCACATCAGGGATTGGCAAACCTATGGCCCAGGGGCCAAACCTAGCCTATTGTCTGTTTTTGTAAATAAAGTTTTATTGGGATGCAACCATGCCCATTTATTGGTGCATCATCTATGACTGCTTTTTGCCACAATGACACAGTTGAACGGTTGCCACAGAGACTGCTGGCCTGAAGTGACTAAGATATTTACTATTTGGTTCTTTACAGAAAAGACTGCCAACCCCTGCCCCAGACCTTGTGGTTTCAGCTACTTCCATCTCCTGCTGTCTGATGCACCTTGATTTCTAGGTCTGATGGGTTTCAATGTGCTCCTCCAATATTGGAGCACAGCCTCATCCTCCCCAGCAATGAAAAGGGGCTCTTCTGTAAATCCCTGTCCCTTCCGGGCAGATGGAGTGATTCTGAGGGCTCTACCTGATCACAGGGTGTACATATTTGAAAGTGTGAGATGAGCCTCATGTGGTGGCTCATGCTTGTAGTCATGGATACTCAAGAGGCCAAAGCAGGAGGATCCCTTGAGATCAGAAGTTTGAGACCAGCCTGAACAACATGGTGAGACCCCATCCATAAAAAAATGAATATATCAAAATTAACCAACATGGTGGTGCACAACTGTAGTCCCAGCTACTCAGGAGGCTGAGGCCAGAGGATTGCTTGAGCCCAGAAGTTTGAGGTTACAGTGAGCTACGATCATGCCACTGCATGCCAGCCCAGGTGACAGAGGAAGATCCTATCAGGAAAGAAAAAAGAAAAAAAGAAAAGAAAGTGTGAGATATATATGGCTTACTTATAATACCACTGTCTCACTTTGTGAGACTCCAGGCAAGAGAATACAGGGCCATCCACACACTAAATGTCTAAAATTTAAATGTTACAATGCAAACTAACAAACTGTTGAATAAAATATGTCCTGGGCTCCAATGTGTACATAAACATCTGAAAACAAAATACAATTTTTTTCTGTGTAATAATATGGTTTCTATATAACTGAAGTTTGGCAAAATATCAAAGATGACTGAATTTAATTATTACTGTACAAGACTTGGTGTTCAGTTAACAGGCCAATGATGTTTGCATAAGCAGTAAACTCAAGGCGTATGTATTTCACAAACTACTGTATATTCATGATGCAATATGTATTTTCTTGTTCTCATGTCAGCACAATGGCTAACTATATGGTTATAATCAGTAGTTTCGGATAATTCGTGATCTCTCAAGGATGATGCCAAACTGGGAAAATCTGTCTTCAGGGATGGTATTTCTTAGGTAGTTTCTTTCTGAAATTTTTGTCTTTCTATTTTTATTTATTTGTTTTGTTAGATGTATAATTCATAAACTTATTAGATGTATTAATTATATATTCAATAAAAGGCACACATTCTAAATGTAACATTTTAGTGCATTATGACAAATGTATATATTCATGTACTTGCTACCTCAACTAAGATATTTATAGTTTAAAACAGTTTCAATTTGGAGAAACTTTGTTCTGTTGAGGCAGTAGGTACTGGGATTGTCAATGAACTTTTTAATTCTCATATTTGGAAATAAACCATGGATTTAAAATTTCATGTTTACACTTTATAATGGAATCACATTTGACAGATTATTAACATTGGCAAACATGTTGTGTATTTATTTTACTGTCTTTCCCTGACCTCTCCTCCAATAGAACGTGAGCTCCAGGATGAAGGCGTTCTCTGTTCTGTTTACCACAGTATGCTCTAGCTCTAGAATGGTGCTGGCGCTAAGTAAATATTCATTAAATATTTGCTGAATGAAAAAACGTAACTTGGTCTCAAAAGTGTTAAGTTTTATGGGATTCTGCTTAATCTCAAATAGGACACTTTCATTTATGAAAATATCTGTAAGCAAAGTTTAATCTGCCTTTAGATGAGATGACACACATCAAGTTAGATCATGAAGCTTACGTGTATCTCAGAAGGCAGATATATGCCTGTATTCAGTCTTGTTCAAAGACAAGGACACTGGATTTGCAGACGCCTTTCAGCTGGTGGCCAACCTATACTGCCATGTTGGAGGGAGCCTTAATGCCACAGATCTTTTGGGCTGAAAAGCAGGTGCATCCTTTTTGATGTGCCAATAGTAGAAGACTGTGCTGAAGGAGTGAGAAATGTCAGCCAGTGTATGGCCCCATTGGTCCCCAACCCTACTCTTCACACTTTTGTGAAATCCTCTGCTCTTGAGTGTAGGCAGGACCTGAGACTTGCTTCTAACCAGTGGAATATGGAAAAGGAGATGGCATGTTACCTCCATGATTACATTATATAAGCTTGGAACTGCTGTCTTGCTAGCAAACTGTCTCCCTTGCTGGCTTTGATAAAGTTAGTTGCCATGTTGGGGATGCCCATGTGACAAGAAACTGAGGGTGCCTTCTGGCTACCAGCCAGCTTGAACTGAGGCTCACAGTCTAATATACCAAAGGAAATTAATCCTGCCAACAATGTAAGTGAGCTTGGAAGTACAATCTTCTCCACTGAGCTTTCAGATGAGACCTTAACCCTGGCCAGTGTTTTGATTTCAGGCTTATGAGAGATCTAAGAAAGGGAACCCAGGCAAATGATGCCTGATTCCTAATGCACTGAAACTGGGAGATAATACATGTGGGTTGTTTTAAGGTTCTAAGTTCATGGTGATTTTTTAATGTAGTGATAGATAACTAATACAGCCTAGGAGAAGGAAAATCTCATAGATTTTGATTTATATTGATTTATATTGACTTACACCGTACACTTTCCTGACACTACTTTATGAAGTCCCTATAACAACTCTAAGTTGATTCTATCTACATTTTACAAATGAATAAACCAAGGCTCATAATTTAGGGATCACATAGTTAGAAGGTGGCAGAATTGGGATTTGAACCAAGACATGTAACTAAAAAATTCTACCATATTCAAATCTCCCCTAACATATGTTTCACCCAGTTCCAGAAAGGCAGAGACCAATGTCTTTCCTTAGAGACTCATACTGAGAAGAGTACGATGCCATTTAAATTCTGATTTTTATTATGATAATTACTTGTTTTTTAGGTTTCTTTCTTTTTTTTTTTGCTATTACAACTCATTTATAAATATATTCTATTTTTTAATTGACAAGTAAAAACTATATATTTATGATATATAATATGCTTTGAAATATGTATACATTGTGAAATGGCTAAATCAAGCTAGTTAATGTATGCATTACCTCACATATGTACCATTTTTTTTGTGCTGAGAATGCTTAAAATCTTAAAATCTACTTTTGCCAATTTTTAAGTATAAAATATGTGGTTAATAACTACAGTAGATATAAAATATAAAATTCATTTTTTATTATACTTTAAATTCTGGGATGCATGTGCAGAACATGCAGGTTTGTTACATAGGTATACATGTGCCATGGTGGTTTGCTGCACCCATCAACCTGTCATCTACATTAAGTAGTTCTCCTAATGCTATCCCTCCCCTTGCCCCCCATCCCCCCAAGAGGCCCCAGCGTGTGATGTTCCCCTCCCTGTGTCCGTGTGTTCTCATTGTTCAACTCCCACTTATGAGTGAGAATATGTGGTGTTTGGTTTTCTGTTCCTGTGTTAGTTTGCTGAGAATGATAGTTTCCAGCTTCAACACCATGGAATACTATGCAGCCATAAAATATGAAATTCTTAAAAGAGTTTTTTTCCCCCTCAGTTTTATGCTGCTCTTGCTTTGTTGATACTTTAAGCACTATGTTTTTAAACATTTGCATTTGCCAGTGCCTATTACAATGCCTAGCACATAGCTGGCAATTAACACATGCTTGTTGAGTGAGTTGTTGAGGAATTGTATATTCAGGACAGATTCAGGTTGCTGCTACCTATACAAGACTATATTATACATAATAGGCCCAGAATTGGTTTATAGTGAGAGGTGAGTCTATTTTGGGTACCAGGTCCAAACGTAGCCTTGAGGAATCCCTTCATGGCATGTAGGATTCCTCAAATCAGTGAGTCCAAAGATGGCCTGGAATTTGTGTGTGAGCTCTGGAGGGGCAGACCCTGTTCTTTAAAACTGGGTGCTTCCTGAAGTCTATGGTTCTCAATCAGGTTTTGTTAATTTGAATTGCATTAGGAGGGAGGAGACCCTGCCTCTGGGGCTGTGGGCCAACGGAAGCTTTGGCTAGGCTCAGTGCACACTCTCACCTGGAGGGCTCCTATCCACTTCGTGGGATGGTTGTCAGGAATCTTTTTCTCAGCACTGGGGTTGGTTGGCCTGAGTTTGAATCTTGGTTCCTCCCTTACTAGCTGGATGTTTTGAGCAACTCATGTGGCCCTCTATAAGGGCATCTCCCTCGGGGGCATTGTGAGGACCAAGAGATATGAAGTACATAGGAAGCACATTATCAATGGCAACTTGTGTAACTGGCCGTTGTATACAAGTTATAACTAGTATAACTACTTTTGTTTCTTGCATTTCTCTCTGTCCCCAATTTCTTTTCTGTCCTTATTCATCTGCCCCTCTCCCCTGAATGTCTCAAAAGTCCTTCAACATGCCTGTAATCCCAGCACTTTGGATGCCGAGGCGGGCGGATCACGAGGTCAGGAGATCAAGACCATCCTGGCTAACAAGGTGAAACCCCGTCTCTACGAAAAATATGAAAAAATTAGCCCTGTGTGGTGGCAGGCGCCTGTAGTCCCAGCTACTCAGGAGGCTGAGGCAGGAGAATGGTGTGAACCCGGGAGCCGGAGCTTGCAGTGAGCCGAGATTGCGCTGCTGCACTCCAGCCTGGGCAACAGAGCAAGACTCCATCTCAGAAAAAAAAAAAGTCCTTTAAGTTCACCATGTGTAAACTTAAACTAATTGTTCTAACTCCCTCCTGTGTCCCTAAACATGCCCCCCTTAAAATAAAAGTTATCATCTTTATTAAGGATGCTGGCATTTACATGGTCATCCAGAAACCTCAGAGTTGTCCACACCCTTCCCTTGCCTGCTACTTTCCACATCATAGATGACATCCAGACATTCTAAATTTTACAAGCTGAAATGTTCCCACCTTTTTATTTTGCCGTGGCAACTGCCCTAATGGAATAGTACCCAGCTCCTGGGTACTAGGCTTCTAATTGTCCTCCTTGTCTTTACCTAGTTCTCCGTCTTCCTTTAGAGTCCAGAGTGATCTTCCTCAGATCAAGCTGTGTCAGATCACCCCTCTGCTTAAACATCTCAGCAGCTTCTCTCCTGCCCTCTAGAGTCTGATTTCCTTAGCCAGGCGACATAGTCCTTCAGACTTAGATCCAAATCAGACTTTTTATCCTCTCTTTTCTCTGTGTCCTCTTCTCTCTCCTCTCTCTTTTGAAATTGTGGCGTAATTTACACTTAATAAAATGCACAGATTCTATGACTTTGGCTTTATGAGTTTTGACAAATTTACACCCCCAAGTAACCATGACTGTAATCAAGAACATTTCCATGACCCTGAAGTATCATCACCTCCTTCTCCTTTCTAGTCAACCACTGTCCCACAGAGGAAACCACTGTTTTTGATTACTATCACAGTCACTTTCTTTTTTCTTTTCTTTTCTTTTCTTCCTTCTTTCCTTCTCTTTCTTTCTTTCTTTCTTTCTTTCTTTCTTTCTTTCTTTCTTTCTTTTTCTTTCTTTCTTTCTTTCTTTTTTCCTTTCTTTCTTTCTTTTTCTTTCTTTCTCTTTCTCTCTCTCTTTCTTTCTCTCTCTTTCTCTCTTTCCTCCCTCCCTTCCTTCCCTCCCTCACTTCTCTCTCTCTTCCTCTCTTCCTCTCTGTCTTTTCTTTTCTTTTCTTTTGGAGTCTTGCTCTGTTGCCCACACTAGAGTGCAGTGGCACGATATTGGCTCACTGCAACCTCCGCCTCGCAGGTTCAAGCAATTCTCCTGCCTCAATCTCCCGAGCAGCTGGGATTACAGGTGTGTACCACTGTGCCCAGCTAATTTTTGTATTTTTAGTAGAGATGTTTCACCATGTTGGGCAGCCTGGTCTCAAACTCCTGACCTCAGGTGATCCGCCTGCCTCAGCCTCCCAAGGTGCTGGGATTACAGGTGTGAGCCACCACACCCGTCCTTCCATCACGTAGTTGTGTTTTGTCTAGAATGTCACTTAAATGGAATCATACAGTATATATTATTTTGTGTCTGGTTTCTTTGACTCAACATAATGTTTTTGAGATTCATCAGTATTGTTGCTTATATTAGTTTATTTTTTCTGTAGGGTAGTCTTCGATTGTATAGTTATACCACAAAACTTTAAAAAATCCATTTACCTATTGATAAACATTTGGTTTTTTTTCCCCAAGCCTCATCTGTTTCCATTTCCTACTTAATACCCTAGCCAATTAGAATTTCTTTTTCTCTAGAGACACATAATGCTTCCTAGCTCTCTCCTCATGCCTTGCTATTCCCTCTGTTGGAATGCTTTTCCCTTCTTCATTAAGGAAACACCACCTACTTATCCCTTGAAACTCAGCTCATAGAACATCTCTTGGTGGACTTTGTCCAACTCACCGAAACTGTTATTTGCTTCCTCCCCCATTAAAGCATGTTTACATTGTATTCAGTTACCTATGTATGTGTCTGTCTCTTTGATGAGCTGTTTAGCTCCTGAAAGGAAGGCAGTCTCTCATTCACCTGGAACATTCTGCTTAGTGTTCTGGTTGAACATTGTTGAATGAATGTTACTCTAAAGAGGAAGTACAGGTTAGGAGTTAGGAGTTCAGATTTTGGAGTCAGGCTGTCTCTGTTTTAAAATCTTACTCCTGCCTTTTTCTAATTGTGTGATTTAGGCAATTGATTCAACCTCTTGGAGCTTTGGAACTTACCCATGAGGCTTTTGTGAAAATTGAACAATGTAATGTACATAAAATGTAATGTACATAAAATACCTAGGATAGAGCCTGACACATAGCACTGAGTAAAATGTGGACTACTACTACTGTTGTTGTTGTTGTTGTTTGAAAAAGCAGTGTTCTGGAAACCAGGAGAAACCCCAGCAATCTAAGTCCATATTTGGGCAGGACACTTTCCATCTGTGGCGTGGTTTCTATGTCTATCGGGCAGGGTTATTTTTTTCTAAGATGCTAGCCGACAAATTTCTCTTTGTGTTTTCCACCAGCTTTAAAACTTTCAGGTGGTGAGTCATCCATCCATCCTCTAAGTCCACCATAATATAACCGGTTCAGCCTGTTGGGGCACTCTTTCTTCTGAATGGTGCTGGGAAAAACAAACAACAAACAAAAATATCCTTTCCCTCAAATCTGGGTTTCACCAAGCTCACTGCCCCAACATCTTTATAATGCCCCAGTGCTGGGTAATAGCTATTACTTCCCACCAAAGTGGATTAGGCCAACTTGGATTTGGAGAGACCTGGGTTCAAATCCCAGCTCCACCATTTAGCTAGCTGGATAGCTTCGAGTGAAAGATTTAACCTCTCTGAGCCTCATCCATTACATGAGGACAAATGTAGGTACCTCTTAGGACTGTTGTGTTAAATAAGGATGCATGTTGAGTGTTTAGTAAGAAAGGTGCATGAAAGTGAGCTAAATTGTCTCTGCTTGTTAGTTTAAGTCATTACTATCCTATTTGGTTGGAATAAGAGATCATTCTTGTGGATTGTAGTGGGTTCCAGACTCTACAGGATTCCTTTTTTTATTGGCTCAGTTTCCCCAAGGCAGTCTTGGTTTCCTCAAGGTCAAAGTGATTTCAGGTAAGGCTTCTAGTTGAAGGCAGGAACGCAAGGGTTATTAGCCACCTTGGGCTGGAGAGAAAGGACATTTCCTAGAGAGGCTTGCCTCTGTTGGGTCACATTCTTTTCCAGGACAAAGTGCATTGTTGGTGCATTTAGAAAACTGCCCTTATCCCTGGATGCTCTGTTGGTCTGAATCCCAGTTGATCTGACTTCCTGGGCTCCTGATTCTTGACCTTTTAAATGCCCTGGAGCCAGCCTGTCTGCTGCTAGTGTCCAAAGCTCCACTAATGAGTAAACAAGGCATTCTGACATAGGAAGGAATTGGCTGATTTTATCAGCCTCTGTGTGCATATCTGCCCCAAATCATGCTGATGATCCCGAAGTTACAGGGGGTAATTAGTTCCTACCTCAAGGATAGATAGAGCAGAGAAGGATGCAGTGATTATTTTTTGTGTGTGTGAAGATGTGGGAAAATTGTGGATGCTGAATGTTGGGATATCAGGACACCTGCTCTCTCCAGCTCACCTGCCTGCTTTAGAAGCCACAAAGCAGCAGTTTGCAGCTATTAGAAATGCAGGCAGTGACTAGCATTTTTGCATTACTTGGGGAAACTGCTTCCTGCCTCAGGGACTAGACCATCCTGGAAAGTGATCACTTGGACTCTTTCTCATTTTGCATAGTGTCTATAGCAGCCTACTGTGTCCAGCAGGGGCCCAATAAATGCTTGCTGGATCTGAGTACATATGCATGGAGCCTGTTACAAATGTTAGACTTGGAGAAGGGTGTTCAGACCTACAGACATCAAAATAGAGGCCAGCTCAGTTTGTTTCACTGTCTCCATCAAACACCTTTAACGCCTTCTAAGGTCAGGGGCCAATTTTCCTTTTCACCCTTCTCCTACTATATCCATCATTTATGCAAGGCTGCATCAACCTGGATGATAAAGACTCTTAGCTGTGGGTTAGAATCCCACAAATCCAGCCCTCAGAATCCTAGATTAGAGCTTGGAACTGACTCCCAACCTGGAACAATGACGACACATTTCAGAAGCAGATCAAGTTGCTGGTGTCTGGTGGGAGGGGAGATCCATAGGACAGAGCAGTGAAGAACCTGTGCTTAGAAGTCCAGACAAGCTAAGTTCCATCTCTGCTTTTCTTTTTCTTTTAGACGGAGTCTTGCTCTGTCGCCCAGGCTGGAGTGCAGCGGCACAATCTTGACTCACTGCAATCTCCGCCTCCCAGATTCAAGCGATTCTCATGCCTCCGCCTCCCAAGTAGCTTGGATTACCAGCACTTGCCACCATGCCAGGCTAAGTTTTGTGTTTTTAGTAGAGACGGGGTTTCTTCTTGTTGACCAGGCTGGTCTTGAACACCCAACCTCAGGTGATCTGCCCACCTTGGCCTCCCAAAGTGCTGGGATTACGAGTGTGAGCCACTGCACCTGACCTAATTTCTGCTTGTATCACTTAATGTCTAGACCTCATTATCATCATCTGGAAAATGAGGATAATATTACCTTCCCCATAGGGTTGTTGGTTGGATTAGATGAGGTTATGTATGTTAAATACCTTGCCAAGTATCCGCCAGAAAGTATATATTCAAAAAGCAGTTGCTATGATTGCATTGTTATTATTTCTGTTGTCATTAATCATTATTAACAATTATTAATTTTCCTAGAGTAATGACCGTAAGGGAAACAAACCACAGGACCCTTCTCTGCGGTGAGACTCTTCCAGGTCAGTCACTGGATAAAGCCGTGCTGCATAGGGACCAGAAGCAGATGCCAGAAAGAGGGTGCTGACATGAGTGGGGCAGAGAGCCTGTTGCTGGGGCTTAGTCTAATTATACCTGGCAGCTCATTGCCCCCCTAGTAGTGCCAGCCCCCAGGAGGACAGATCACATTTCTGTCTGAGTAAGCTGTGTTGTGTCATCTTCAGAGTCCTGAAGTGTTCTTCCCGTTCTTCCCCCTCCCTTCCCCCAGCCACCGCCTCCAACTTGTCTCCATCTGCTGCCTTTTGGCAGTTGGATGAGCTCTCAGTTCTGCAAGGGGAGGTAAGCGGGGAAGATACTTAGGAGATGATGGCTGTGGGTGGATTTGGTAGAGGGCAGGAAGCTGCTGAGCTCTGAAAACGACCTCCTGATTGGAAATAGAAGGATCAGGGGTGTTCAGCTGTTTGTGGGTCACTTTGACCTCCCAGGTCAGGTCATACATGTGCTTCTCCCAGCTGCTCGTGCCAGCAGAAATTAGATACTAGACACACTCCCACCCCATCTCTGGGTTCCAGGCAGAGCTCCATTCCTGTTCACTTGATCCTTTCCAACACATATGCATTCTCTCTCTCTCTCTCTCTCTCTCCCCCCTGTCCCTCCTTCCCTCTCCCTCCCCCCCACCCCAGTAAGGAATCTCGTACATGTGGCACTTAGAACACTCCAAATCTGGAAACATCACTCACCTGCTCAAAACTCTTCCATGGTTGGACTTGCTGCTGGGCTTCTGCCCACGTTTTATTTCCATGATCCACGAGGCCCTGTGTGACCTGGCCCCAGCCTTCCTGTCCAGGCTCATCTCTCACCACTTTTGCCTCAAATGCTGCACTCTGGCCAGATGAGCTGTTTAAAGCTACTTTAAGCCCCACTCCCTCTTGCCCCCAGGACCTTGACCCTCCTCACTTGACCTCTTCTCTCTTCCTCCCATCCTGTATAGGCTCCCCTTTCTCCACGAGGTGTTCCTGGGACCCTTTGCTGTGGGTCCCCACAGCTGTCTCTGGGCTATCTCTGTCCTATGACTCTGCCATTGCCTGTCTGCTTGTCTGTGTGCTCCATGCCACTCTGTGATCTGGAAGGGCAGGAACTTTGTGTGGCTTGTTCACTGGGACTGACATGTTGTAGGTACTCGGTGCATGTTGCTTGTATGTTCTTGCGCAAGCCCTTGTACTTTTGCATGCTGAGCGTTTGCCATTGCCAAAACGATCACTGGATTACTACTATTGGTCACAAACTTGAGAACGGCAGGGGGAGGGCATGGGAGTTTCAGGTGTTGGGGTCCCCAAGCAGCCAGCATTACCCAGCCGATTCCGATAATGAGCAGAGTGTCTCCCGTTTTCCCCTCCAGATCCACTGTCCACCCTTCTCCATCCAGCTCCCTGCCCTGGGGTGCTGACCTCTGTCACTTCACAGACCAGTCCCTGAGCCCCCTGGCTTCCTGGTGGCCTTGACCAATGGGAGCCTTGGCAGGAGAATAGGGTTATGCATGTACCCCCTAGCTCCCTTGGTGTGGGGGTTACTGTGTCCCTCAGCTTAAGGTCACAGTCCCTGGTAAGCAGCCACTCTGCAGACAACCTCCTCCGGAGGGAACTGCTCCCTGCCTTTGCCCTTCAGGCCTTTGGGATGGTAACAGTTCACATTGGCAGCAGCTCTGTGGTGCTTCACTATCCTCTGTGTTTTCCCCACACTCCACCTACAGCTTTGTAAACAGTGTCTCCTTGACATTCTCCAGTTTGAGTCTGTTATCTGCTTCCAGCTGGGGTGCTGACCTACCTGATCGAATTTTGACACACTTAGAGGGTCTATTCGGCCCCAGCCAACAGATCTGTCAGGAAATAATTATCTTGGTTATTATTTATGATACTAAAATGATTATTGTAGCATCCATGTGCCAGTTTCTGTGCTAATTATTTAATATACATTATCTCCCTCCATTTTTACAATTCTATAAGGTGGTTATTTTTTCATTTCTTAATGTTGAATGGGACTTAGACTAGCATTTATTGGATGAGTACAGTCAGGCAGGGGAAGGGCTAAACACTTTACAAACTTCTCTCCTTTATTTTCCACAACAACCCTGGGAGGTGGTGTTGAACCCATTTTAAAGATGAGTAAACTAAGGCCCAGCAAGGTGACTTTATCTTCCCCAAGGCCACCCATGGAGTAAGCAGTGGAGGTGGGAATTCAAATCCGTGTTGGTCTGACTTGGTACCTAAGTTCTTAACCACTAGAGTATCAGATCTCACTTCAGGATGAACTCCACGGACATGCAGGCTGGCTGTACCATGTACATCAGCATGCTTGGCATGAGAGAAGCAGCCTGTTGACAGGGAGACGCGTGTATCCAGGTTGCCTTCGACATAAGACCCTGCAAGACTTTCTCTATTCCTTCACTTCCCTTTCCTCCTCCCACCTCCAGGGACTGGGTCCAGCATGAACTTGCTTCCAGCATGAACTACCCATCGCAGGGGTGGTCTACATGTCATCTTCCAGATGTGGGCACTCATCCTCCTCCACTGGCAGCTGGGAGGTCACAGGTGGTGATACGGGGCGGGCAAGCCCCAAAACTGGGGCTTAGCTCAGGAGAGTTCTTGGCTTCACCCAGGAAAGAATTCAAGGATGAGCAGGTGGTGTTAGCAACTTTTATTGAAGCAGCAGTGTACAGCAGCAGCAGAGGTCCTGCTCCTTGCAGAAGAGGTCTACCTCACAGGCAGTGTGCCCAGAGTAGCATCTCAGGGGCAGTTCTGCAGTCATGTTTATGCCCATTTTTAATTATATGCAATTATATTAATGATACGCAAATTAAGGGGCAGATTATGCAGAAATTTCTAGAAAGAGTGGTAACTTCTGGATTGTCAGGTTACCTCATGGAAAGGGGTGGTAACTTCTGAGTGTTGCCATGGTAATGGTAAACTGACATGGCATACTAGTGGGCGTGGCTTATGGAAAAGGGCTTCCACCCTGTCTCTGTTTTAGCTAGTCCTCAATTTGGTTCCGTGTCTGAGCCCTGCCTCCGGAGTTGAGTCTTGCCTTCTACCTCAGTGAGACTTTGCCAGTTCCCAAGGCAGCTGGACGACAGTGTCACCCTAGCATGGAGGTTGGTTTAGAGCAGCCCTGGGAACACTTGCCTGACTTGAGTTCCTGTAAGCCTTGAAGATGTTTGTGCCTCGCCAACCTCCAACTACAGGGAGTGTGATTTTGCAAGGGTGCCAGCTGCTACTCTGACACCCATGGCTTTTTGTTGCCAGGCCTGGCCTCCCACTGTTTGCTCCAAGCCAATAACTGAGTGAGGAGGGATGTGAAGGCAGGCCTGTTTCTGGGAGACACGGGACTCCTCCAGCAGTGACTTTGCTCTGGGACTCCCCAAGGGCCTTGCAGAGCTATCCTCACTGCACATCAGTCTTGGAGGCCTCTCTCCAACTCCCCTTGCTCTCCCCTTCACTCAAGGTTGGGCGTGCATCTATCTCAGTCTGACAGCTCTGCCAGCCTCTTCCAGCTCTCTTTTCATTTTCTCTCACACAAGCATTTCCCTCTGTGCAATCCTTGTACATGTGATCCTGCCTGGCATCTGTTTCTCAGAGGACCTGAACGAACACACACACTAACACAGTGTCCCAGAACCACCGGGGCTTTCAGGACTCCTGGGAGACTGGCAGCAGCTAGGCTGGGAGCCAGAGGAACAGGCTTGGGACTCTGATGGGAAATTTGGGTCTTTCCAAGTTCCTACTCATTATTTTCATAGAGATATGAGTTTCCTCCAGATTTCTCTGCATGGCAGGAGTGGTTTGAAAGGGTATTGCAAAGCTACCCAAGTTTTCTTTGCAGAAGTGAGATGGCATGATATTGGATATTGGCGCTGCCATCTGCTGGTTAAGGCAGCTTCTCTGACATTCAAGCTCCTCATCTATCGAGTGGAATGGGGATCCCTCCCTCCTCAGGGCTGCCAGCAGCATTGACTAAGAGCAAGTGTTTGGTGTGCTGTGCCTATTGGTGGGAAACAGGAAGCTCCCAATACACAGTAACAACTTAGAGCTGGACTCCTTTGCTCACCTTCCTAAAACATTTGTAGATTTCACATTTATTTATTTATTTTTTTTCCTGAAGTTAATAAGGGCTTGGCTGGATGGCAAATGCTTCTGGAATTCCTGGAACCCTTTCAATCCCCCTGAAATGTAGTCACAGGTTTGAGAGCGCTTAGGTTCAAATGCCCATTCTGCAGCTGCTTATTTGAGGAATGCTGAGCAAGTTACATGTTGTCTCGTGCCTCAGCTTATTCATCTGTAAAGTTGGGCTTTATGATAATATATAGTATTTAACTCATAAGATTGTTGGAATATCCAAGAGGCAGTGAATACAGGGGGCTTATCCCAGTGTCTGGCATAGTGAGGGCTCAGTAAGGAACAGCAGCTTTTAGAATTCTTATTTCTGGTATTGTCATTAGTATTCGTTACCCTCTGAACTTGATGAAGCTCTGATTTCCTAAGCAGGGCTACCTGAGACTGGACCCTGAGAGCAGAATGTGTGGGCTGCCATCTTGGCTGATCTGGGGCAAGTTTACCTAGGTTCAGCTCAATCTCCCAATCAGTCTCTGCTTTCATCTCCTTAGCTGACCAACAGGGGTAAACCATGCTTTGCTCCAGTCTTCTCATTTGAGGGCTTTGTTCTTTGCCTCACCCTTTTTATCTGTAAAATGGGAACACCTGCTCACTTCAGGCACTGAAGGATGCCTGTTCATCAGTGAGAAGCTCTGAAAAAATTCACAAGTAATGTGGGGTCAGGAGCAGGTAGGGTTAGAGAAAATGGATCAGCCCTTTACAAATATAAAGTGCTAAATAATAAATGGCTTTTATCCATTTGCTTAAATAACTCCTCTTATTGACATGGCTTAATGAGTCCCTCGATCCCCAAATGATTCAAGATATATGTCCTCAATTTCATCTCTTGAAAAATTTCTTCATGGTTCAAAACAAGAAAAGTCCTTGGGTCTAATTTCAAGAACTTACCTGACTACTATTCATTTTAAGAGATCTGGTAGTTGTTTTGTGTTTTTTAAAATGTTGAACTAAAGCTCTCATTACTCTGATTTATTTTTGTTAGCTGTTAGCTTAGGTGTTTCCTGATTTGCACAGAAAGAAAAAAATGGATTTTCCTGTCTCTTTGACCCCTGAGATCTCAAAGCCCCTATGAAGATGGATCGGTTGGCATGCCTGGATTCAGACTTCCCAGGCCAAGAGGACTTGAAGAAATGATCAAATGAATCCCAGAAAGTCAGAGTTTGAATAATAGTTATCGGTTATTGCACACTCGCTGTGTGCCAGGCATGGTGCCCGCTGCTGCCCATGGATCATTTCACCTAATTTCATCTACCAGCCTGATATCTGCACATGTGAGAAACTGAGACGTAGGGAATTGGCATGGCTTTGGCTTTTGCAGAAGGAGTAACACAGGTTCATACCAACTTCCTCCAGTTACCAATTCTGTGACTTCAGGTAGGTAAATTTCTAGCCCCGATCATCCTCTCTTTAAAATGGGACTAGTTGACCTCAAAGTGTTGTCACGGTGATTAAACGGCTGAGTGTGGTGTTTAATACATGATCCGTGCTTAGTCAATACTTGTTTTTATTATGATCCAAGTTCACTGGTCTTGGGCGTGGTGGCGTGTTGGGAAGTTGACCCAGACCTGGTTCTGAAGCTTGTGCTTCTAATCGTTATCCTGATCCTATCCAGCTTCAATTAGGCTCTTCTGCCTCCGAGCATCCTGTTAAGTTTCATAGCACTTAGTAGAGTGCTAGTTTATAGCATTGTGTTTGTCTCCGTGATTCTTTATCTGCCTTGCTAGACTGTTTGCTCTGTGAGGGTAGGAACCATGTCTGCTTTGCTCGATACATATCCGTTGACTGGAAAGATTACGCCAAGTTTCTCTCATGTCTCACTGTGGGTTCTATGAATTGGGAAAAATACCCTTTCCCATCAGAGTAATTCAGTGAGACTTATTCATACCAGTTAGACGAGAAGCTTGGAATCTGACTGCTCACCGTTGGAATTATTTCAGAACATCTCTACAGATACTGCCTTCATTGCTTTCACTTTCACAAGTTTTAAAAATGTATCCTGGTATCAGACCAACACATATAAGATTTATCAGTTTCCCTTCAAGAAATGAATAGTGTCATATTGTTATTATTTTTGCTTCGGGTTCTTTTCTTCTGGTTTTTTTTTTTTTTTGATCACTGAAGTTGTGTGCATGTTGGGATAGAAGACTTGGGCGGACCGTTCATTGCCTGCCTTATATCCATTGCCCTTTCCCCTTCCTAAGAGGATCCAGGTTTTGTTCAGAGCAGTACTGAGCCCAGACCCAGGCTATGGATTATAATTGGTCAAAGTTCTGTTCTCTAATTTCCCAGTTTTCCTTGCATCTGAGATGGTATATGACACAGCTCTGTCCAAAAGGTCGGTTGCAAAATGTTCTGGGGAAAAAAAAATTTATCGTCCTGGTAAAAGGGAAGATGCAGCACTTTCCCCTTCCGTTTTTTTCCTGTCTTGAATTTGGATGTGATGGCTGGAACTGCAGCAGCTGTTTTGTCAAAATATTGGTCAAGACGTGGCTGAGCTGCTGAACCAGAACATGAAGCAGACCGCTTCTGGAAGTTTCATTATGTAAGAAAGGACTATTAAATTAAGGGATATAGTGAGGCATTCTTACTCCTTGGAGCTGAATATATTACTAATGAGTAAAATGATGTTTCTAAAGATTTCTGTCAAAGGCAAAATAAAATCCCAATAGTCATAGTTTTTGTTTTTTTCCTCATCCCATCCCCTTTACCCCCAAAGACTTTTTAAGACCTTCTATTCTGTGCCAGGATAAAACTTGCTACACCCATTTAAAAGACGATAATGCAGAGGATTGAGGAGCAGGGATTTGCTATTCAAAATTTCAAAGCAGAGCCAAAAGCCTTGGTGTACACACTGTGGATTCCATTCAAAGACTACGTGCTGTCTCTCATTGGCTTAACACACCATTCATATTCCTTAGAAGGCTGAAAGGGCCATATTGATGCTGCCAGAACCTCAGACAGTGGTTCCAGGGAGTCTAGAGGGTTGAAACCCGGCACTTAAGGCTCCCATGCTGTTCTTCTGGCTTGGAAATTTATGCCACAGCTTTGAAATTCTGGAATTTGTTGAGCAGTGATTTGTGACTGCATGTTAAGAGGTGCTTATGCGGTAGTGTTGCCTGCATCTTTATGAAGGTGGCGGATGCTGCTCTAAGCCTTCCAAACTGCTAATATTCTGGATATTATCTGTGTCCACACAGCCATCAGTGCTCAAGCAGGGACATTAGGCTGATAGAAAATATCATTAAGGGCAAGAAGGTAGGAAGGAAGACTTACCAGGAAATGTCAGGATATTTTCTTCCCCAAAGGAAACCACCAAAGTCATCAATTTCAAATGTTGAACACAGTGAAACTTTCTCTAACGAAGAGGAGGACTTACTTTCAGCCTTTCAAGCCTGATTCCTTTATGCATTTCCCACATCTTTTCACTCTGTCAAAACCCATTTTAACTTGATTTTGTTAGCTAAAAATATCTTGATCCAAAATGCAACCGCATCATCATAAGACACTTTATTTTCAGATTTATGATTTTTTTTTTTCAAAGGCTTTATTTGCTTTTTTTTTTTTTTTCCATGAAGATGATTCTTACACTGCTCTTTCCCTAAGCATGTTTGGCCATTCCACTTCTCTTTTGTACTGTTTCCAGACATTTCTTTTCCTTTATAGTCGTGACAAAATGTAATAGCTAATTCTTATATGGTCTTTGTCATATGCCAGGTGCTGTTGTAATTGATTTACAGGTATTAAATTGTAAAATCCTCATAACACCCTAAGGTGTAAGTACTATTATTTATCCTTATTTTACAGAATAGGAAACTGAGGCACAGAAGGGTTAACTAGCAGATCCAAGGTCACACAGCAAGTGGCCAGGCCAAGATTCTAACCCACCAATCTGGCTGCAGCTGATTACGCTAATACTAATATTAACAATAACTGGCATTTTCCAGTACTTAATCCATATCAGACTCTGCAAAGTCTTATATACACATTGCCTCCCTTAATCATCCCATAACCTTATGAGATATTAAGGATTATGGTCACCATTTTTAGGGCTGAGGAACTTGAAGCCGTGTGACTTTGCTGACCTGGTTGCTTGGTTGGTAAGACGCAGGTACTTTCAATGCCCATTGTACTGGGAGTGCCCTCTCTCCTCCACCCTTACTTCTTTGCTTGGCTTATCCCTGATCATTGTCCTCTCTCTAGGAACCCTTTCGTGGAACCCCCTCCCCAGTCTGATTTAGATGCCCTGGCTCTCATGTCCTCCAATTGTCAATTTTCTTACCTGTCTCACTCGTCAGACCATGAGCTCCTTATACAATGTATATTCACAGTAAAACAAGCATGAGAAACATCAGAAATTATAAAAACAGAAACTGCCTCCACATCTCTGATACCATCTAGGCACCTCTCCCCATTGTCTACATCTAAATGTATGTCAATATCTGTATTTATATTGAGATAGATAGGTAACATAAAACTTACCTTGATAAAATATAGGTAACATAAAACTTGTTACCTATATTTTATCATATACATATCATATAGGTAACTTTATCAAGTTTAACATAAAACTTGTTACCTATATTGATATAGATATATCAATATCTCTACATATAGATATATATATAGATATATCAATATCTCTACATATAGATATATATATAGGTATATCAATATCTATCTATAGTTTGTTACCTATAAAATCTTATTACCTATCTATACCAACCAATATCTATCAATGTAGATATTGATAAAATATATGTAACATAAAACTTAACATTTTAAGTGTACAATTTAGTGGTATTAAGTACATTTTTGATGTTATGTAACCATCACCACTATCCATCTCCAGAACTTTCTCATCATCCCAAACAGGAGCCCTGTAATGCCCTCCCTACTCTCCCCAGTCCTTGGTAACTTCTACTTTTCTGTCTCCAAATGCCTATTCTAGGTACTTCATATAAACAGAATCATACAATATTTGTCCTTTTGTGGTTATCTTCTTCCATTTGGCATAATGTCTTCATGGCTCAACATATTGTTGCATGTATCAGATTTTAAAAAAATTTATGGCTGAATAATATTCCAATGTCTGAACATACTACCACATTTTGTTTATCTGTTCATCGGCTGGTGAACATTTGGGTTGCATCCACCTTTTGGCTACTGTGAATAATGCTGCAACAAACTCTGACGTACAAGCATCTGTTTGAGTCCCTGCTTTCAATTCTTTGGGGTTTATACCTAGGAGTAGAATTGCTGGGTCACATGGTAATTTTAGGTTTAGGGTTTAGTGCTTTTTTTTTTTTTTTTTTTTTTTTTTTTTGAGATGGAGTTTTGCTGTCGTCGCCCAGGCTGGAGTGCAAAGGCACGATCTCGGCTTATAGCAACCTCTGCCTCCTGGGTTCAAGCAATTCTCCAGCCTCAGCCTCCCGAGTAACTGGGATTACAGGCGCCCACCACCCCACCTGGCTAATTTTTGTATTTTTAGTAGAGATGGGGTTTCACCATGTTGGCCAGGCTGGTCTCAAACTCCTGACCTCCGATGATGCTCCCACCTCGGCCTCCTAAAGTGCTGGGATTACAGGCGTGAGCCACAGTGCGCTGTTTTCCACCGCACCAGCTGTACCGTTTTGCATTCCCACCAGCAATGCGAAGGATTCTAGTTTCTCCACACTCTCACCAATGCTTATCATTATCAACCTTTTTGAAGACAGCCACCCTAATGGGTGTGCAGTAATATCCCACCAGGGCTTTGATTTGCCTTCCCTAAGGACACATGCGTGTCCTTTCGTGTGCTTCTGCTATTGCAAGAGGAGATGTGTACAAAAGTAGAAATGTCTATTCAATCCCTCTGTTTCTATTTAAAAGATATTTTGAAAATCAAAGTATAATTTGAATACAGCAAAACTACCCTTGTTAGTGAACAGTTCTGTGATGAAAGCATGCTGTCTGGTAGACAATCGGGGTTAGTTTCCCGCAATTGCTGTTCCTTGTGTCTTCCAGCTCTTGATGGCTTCAGGCGTTCCCCAGTTTGTGGCCACATCAGGCCAATCTCCACCTTCGTGTTCACAGGACCTCTTTTTGTAAGTGTGTCAAATCCCCCTCTCCTTTCTCTGCAAGGACACTCCCATTGGGTTTAGGACCATCCTCAATCCAGTATAATCTATCTTGATCCTTGCCTTAGTTACACTTGCAAAGACTCTATTTCCAAATCAGGTCATATTCACAGACACTAGAGGGTAGGACTTGGACATATCTTTGTGGGGGACACATGAACCCACTAGATAGCTTCACAGTCAAGATATAGAATAATTTTATCACCACCCCCAGTTCCATTCTGTTTCTCTTTCAATGAAAAAAAGTCAAAATGAAGCCATATCTATCAATATAGTCTTACCAATCAAAATCTACCAATGTAGATATTGGTAAAATATATGTAACATAAAACTTAACATGTTAAGTGTACAATTCAGTGGCATTAAGTACATTTTTGATGTTATGTATCCATCACTACTTACTGTTTTATAACCTGCCTCACCCATGTAATGATGGATTATATGCACTTTTTACATGTCAATAAATTCAGATCAAAGTGCTCCATTATTTAAAATAAATGTATATTTTAGATGTGAGTTTCTTAAAGGACCAGCACCTATTACACTACAGTCTTACCCTCAAGGCCTAGCCTAATGCCTAGCATGTCATAGGTGCCTGATAAATGTTTATTGAGTGAATAAATGAAGGAATGACTTTCTGGTGAGATACAATGATGCTGCCTGTGCCCACAGCAGGCCTGGGCTCTTAGAGTTTCCAAGGCTTTTGCCCTTTTTAGGTGTGATCTGCATTATCCAGTCACCCATTTTTCCAAGAGAGGTTGCTCTCTTTGCCTTCTCTGAAAACCTCCAGTGACTTTGAAGCAACTGCCTGGAGGGTCAGAGGTGTGTTTCTCCCCACTTGGGACTCTCCCCGCTAAGGGTTTTCATTTCAGAGGGGGCTAAGCCAACTCTCTCCACGTTTTATAAGCTGATAGAACAGGGCTGTCAAATGCTTTTTATGGGAGAAGAAACAGGAAGATGGTTTGTTTTGCAGACAGCGGGTTATTGGGTAATTACATTTTTATAGAACTGCTGTGAGACAAGTCACGGCCCTGCTGTCTCCTTTGATGCTAAAAGGCAGACGGCCCCATAAAGATCAGAACAAGGGAAGGTGAAAGGGGTCAGGGACAGAGCTGCCCCTTGGGGGTCAGCTTCTGCCTGGAAGCATCCCCCCACACCCCACCACCAGGTGCCCCTTTGGGAAATGCCCTCCTTCCCTTGCCATGTGTTTTGGTTAGAGTCACATTCATGCCAACCTCTTCTACCTGTTTCTCTGCATACAGAGAAAAGGAGAGACAGAAAAAAGGCATTAACTAATAGGACCACCCTCGAGGGAGCCATTGTCATTCATTCATTCACTCTTTTACTTCCCCCTTCACTCATGCAGTCACTATGTTACTCACTTATTCACTCATTCATTCAATAACTCACTCATTCACTCACCCGTTCATTTATTCATTTGCTCATTCATTCACTTGCTCATTTATTCATCCCTCACTCATGCATGCATTCAAGTGTTTGGATACTTAACTAGGAGACTGAAGTATACTGATATATTTTTCCCAAAGGTCCATTTGTTCATTAATTCAAAACATCTTCATTGAGGGACTACGATGTGTCATGCATTGTGGCTATAGTGTAAGGTACAACCGAAGCAGTGGAGAAGAGATGCAATAAACTATTGCACCCATATAAAGTGTGCAATGCCAGCCATGATAAGCACTGAGCAATACACAATTTAGTGGTGGGAGGGTGGGTATGCGAGAGCCCATATGTAGCAGCTCAGCTGGTTGCTTAAGAGTGATCAGAGAAGGCTTCCCTGGTTGAGTTGAAATCTAGAAGATGGAGAAGAAGTTGCCCGGGCCAACGGAAGCAAGGGATGATGGAGGTGGTGGAGTGTGTGGTAGCGAAAGAACATTCCAGGCAAAGAGAGAAAATCCTGCACAGCCTCTGTGGAAGGAGAAAGTATGAAGCTTTCAAGAAAGAGGAGCAGTGGTGCCGTGGTGCCCTAGCCAGTCTGGCTTTTGGAGGAAGCTCCATCCTAGATGGTTCACCCAGGGCTGTGATTGGGAAATCCCTTTTCAGATCTTCTTGTGGCTCCATTTCAAAGATCACTTCCTTTTGCAGAAATAAAACATGTTGCTAGGCTACCATCTCAGCTCCAGCCCAAAACTCATGGGCACAAGTTGGAGGGGAGCCAGTGTGGTGGCCTGAAGAAGGTCTCTTCTTTCTTCATTTTTCTTTCTGCCCTGGAAAGTTCTAGAAAGCTGTGCACTGCTATTCCTTTTCCTGGGAGGTTTGGAATGAGGCTAAGGGCTGAGGATTACTGGTCCCATTTGGAGACAAGTGTTTCAAATCAAGCCTCCCCTCTTTTAAAGATGGCTGTCTTCTTCAGGGAGGTTCTGTTCCCCTACCCACACTCCCTGTGCTGATTTCCTGCTGTGCAGATAAGTACCTTAATAAATGATTATTTATTTTATTGGGCAGCCCCTTCCGTGCATGTTCAGTTTCCTGATGTGACCTCCAGCCAGAATCCCAAGGTGTCTTTCTTAAAGGGGCCAAGGAGATGCAGCCTTTTCTAGTTTTTATTCTTTTTATGGCTGTGAGCTGTGAGTTCTGCACAAGGCAGCTTTCCCCTGGGGAGGTTTCTTCCCTCCCAAAGTCTTCCCCTCATTCTGTTAGACACCAGCCTTCCAAAGACCCCCAAAGCTGCTAGTTGGGACTGAGGGACCCCCAGCCCTGGCTGCCTGTACCCCTATCCTTGGGCTGCAGATGAAGGCAGCAGTGACCCCAGGAAAGGATGAGGGGTCAAACAGAACAGGGGATGAGGAAATATGGGAGAAGGAGTCAGCCCAGAGCATTTTGACTGGGCTTCTAAGAAATCCGTGTGTCCGAGGTGTCTCGGTGGTAAGCAGAGCCCATTTCCCCTAACCAGGGTGGCAGCACCAGGTCAAAGGAACTCTGTGTGGGTCCCTGCTTGGATCATTCTCTGTCCCCACCACCAGGCCTTTCCTTATGCTGTGCTCATTGCCTGTAGTGACCGTGTCTCCTGCCTTTTGGGAGACCTAACATTTACCGAGGGCCAGCAAGGTGCTAGGCACTGTTCCAAGTCTTGGGGATGCAGTGATGCACAAGACAGCCCATCCCTGCCCTCATCAAGCTTGCATTTAAGAGCAGGGCCGGTGGACCAGAAATGAATACACAGATCAACACACCGTGTGGTCTGTTGGGCGGCCATAAGTGCTGATAAGAAAGAAATCCAGCAGGACAAGGAGGGTGATGGGGAAAGTGGTCAGGGAAGGGTGGCTTGAGAGGTGACAGAGGAGCCAGGAAGTGTGTTCCTAAGAGAGGGAACAAAATGTCCTAAGGCCTGGAGGCAGTGCTGAGCTCTGTGTGTCTCCAGGCAGCTAGGAAGCCAGCTGGTGGAGGAGGAGTGAGCCAAAGGCTGAGAACAGAGAGAAAGTTGCTGGACAGCCAGGCCATGTGAAGTTCCATGGGCCATTTGCAGTGAAGATTTTGGATTTTATTGCAAAGTAAATGGGAGCCAGTGGAAAGATCTGTACTGAAGAGTGACAGGATCTGACTTACATTTTAAAGCAATCACTAGTTGTAGTCGTTGATACATATTCATTCATCTCATCTTCAGCATTTTAAGATGCAGTGCTTTCGTTTGTTTCCGTCTTATAGTTGCCAAAGTTGAGGCACAGAAAGCCTAAGTAACTTGCTCAGGATGCCATACAGCGAGTGAGGGGCAGAGCCAGGATTCTGTCTGAGCCCTCTAGTGGTTGAGCACCATCAGCTCCAGGAAGCCTCTTCTGCGTGCTCCAGAATTGATTGCATGAGGAGCCCCTATGAACTTCACCTTCCTGAGCCTCAGTTTTCTGTAAAATGGATATGATAGCAACCACTCTTGCCTTACTTAATACACAGTGCTGTTGGCAAAACCAGGTGAGATAAGCTGCAAAATAAATGACTATATACTATTAATTACATTGTTATAAAACCCAGCTCCTATTTATCAAGCATCTGTGGGGAGGAAATTCCTGGTTATTGGGTCTCGTTTAATCACCAAACCCCTCTGTGCTGTAGGTGCTATTGTGATTCCAGAGAACCTGGCCCAGGGACAACAGTCAAGAAACTGGGAGTGAATTAATAGTGATGATCTCATTGGATTCTTTTCTTTTTGTCCCATGGAGACTTCCGGAGTTCTCTTGTTCCAGGTTCCTCATGTCTAATGAATAGAATAATAATATCTACTTTCTAAAGAGGTTGTGAGGATATCCCGTAGACCAAATCCCTTCGTAGGAAGCAACTAATCAATTACTATTTTTTTTTTTGCTTTCAGAAACACTCTACGCAAATAATACAAGCAAAGGATTTACATAGCACTAAATATTTTTAATGCAAATGATATACAATACTATCTTGCTCTTTTCACTTAACAATGTGCCTTGGAGATAATTGCATTATAATACATATAGACAACATTGTTCTTTTTTAACAGCTACATAGTATTCCATTGTATGGCTGTTTTATAATTTTGTCTTTTGCTATTGACCAGTGCTGCAATGAATATAATTGTATGTATGCCTCCTGGCACACATATGAGGATATTGGTTGAGTAAATATCCTAAAGGAGAATTGCTGGGTCAAGTTACACATAAATTTAAATTTTTGATGGACATTGGCAAATTGCAAGTTACAGAGATCTTAGAAATTTATACCCTTCACCAGGAGTGAGTAAGAGTGGTCATGTGTCCAGAAACTTGCTAACATAGTGTATCTATTAGACTTAAAAAAATTCATACTGTGGGATCTTGATATACCTACTTTTTTTTGGTATGCTGTTTTTGACGTAACATTAAATTGCAAAAAAAAGTTCAGTTTAAAGAAATATTTTTCAACAAAATAAATTTTAATAGTTATTATTAAATATTCCATTGTATAGATGTACCATAGTTTATTTGATTAGCTTTCTGTGGTCAGACAGTATTTTTAAAACTGATACGTTTGATAAATTTGACTGCTAAAACGAAGAATATTGCTTCTCAACAGACTCATGAAAAGGTGGAAGACATTACAAACTAGAAGAAAATATTCACAACACATGCAGCTAACAAGGGAGAGTATTAATGAGCCATATGTAAAGAATTTCTAGAAATAAATAAGCAAAGCTCAATAACCAAATAGAAAAATGGGCAAATGACAAGAACAGACATTTCAAATGTAGAAACATATATGACTACTAACAAATGTATAAGGAGATGTGGAACATCCTTAATAATGAGGCAAAGTAAGACCAGAATGAGATATTATTTTGCACGAATTTGTTTGGTAAAAATTTTAACAAGGCCGGGCGCGGTGGCTTATGCTTGTAATCCCAGGACTTTGGGAGGCTGAGGCGGACAGATCATGAGGTCAGGAGATTGAGACCACCTTGGCTAATATGGTGAAGTCCTGTCTCTACTAAAAATACAAATTAGCTGGGCATGGTGGCAGGCACCTGTAATCCCAGCTACTCGGGAGGCTGAGGCAGGGGAATGGCTTGAACCTGGGAGGCGGAGATTGCGGTGAGCCGAGATCGCGCCACTAAGCCACTGCACTCCAGCCTGAATGACAGAGTGAGACTCCATCTCAAAAATAAATAAATAAATAAATAAAATAAATAAATAATCTGACAAACTAAGGGTTACAGGGATGTAGAGTTGCAGAGGGAATGCAGATTGGTGCATCAATTTTGGAAAAAACAGTTTAGTGTTATAAACTCAATTGGAAAATTTATAATCCCACGACCTAGTAATTTTTCTTCTGGATATAACCTAAAAGGCCAACAAGCATATCAAAAAATACTCAACATTACTGATCATCAGAGAAAGCAAATTAAAATCACAATGAGATGTCATCTTACAGTAGTCTAAATTGCTATTATTAATTATCATTATTATTGTTGAGACAGGGTCTCACTCTGCAACCCAGGCTGGAGTGCAATGGTATGATCACAGCTCACTGCAGCCTTGATATCTTGGGCTTAAGTGATCCTCTCACTTCAGCCTCCTGAGTAGCTAGGACTACAGGTTTGAGCCACCATGTGCTGCTAATTTTTTTGATTTTTAGTATGGCCAAGGTCTTGCTATGTTGCCTAGGCTGGTCTCAAACTCCTGAACTCAAGTGATCCTCCCACCTCGGCCTCCCAAAGTGCTGGGATTACAGGCTTGAGCCACTGCACTGACTTTTTGTCTATTAACAAAAAGTCACCAAATAACAGATGCTGGGAGGATGCATAGAAAAGGGAATGCTTTATACACCATTAGGGGGAATGTAAATTAGTACAAATTCTATGGAAAATAGTATGGAGATTTCTTAAAGCACTAAAAATGAAACTATCATTTGATTGGCAATCCCACTATTGGATATCTACCCAAAGGAAAAGAAATAGTTATATAAAAAGACATATGCACTATGAGGTTTAATGCAGCACTCCTCACAATAGTAAAGATATGGAATCAATCAAAGTGTCCATCAATGGATGATTGGATGAAGAAAATGTTGTATACACATATATACACACTATGGAATAGTATTCAGTCATAAAAGGATGAAATTATGTTTTGTGCAGCAACATGGATGGAGCTGTAGGCCATTAAGTGAAATAACTTAGAAACAGAAAGTTAAATACTGTATGTTCTCAACTACAAATGGAAGCTGAATAGTGTGTACATGTGGACATAGAGCATGGAATAATAGACACTGGAGATTTGGAAGGGTGGGAGGTGGGAGGGGATGGGGGATGAGAAATTACTTAATGGACACAATGCACATTATTCTGGTGATGGTTACACTAAAAGCTCAGACTTCACCCTAGGCAATCTATCCATGTAACAAAACTGTACTTGTATCTCTTGAATTTACACAATTTTTCCCCTAATGCCATGTTTTCTTATATCAGTTGGAAACAAACCAGGTAACAGAATGTGGATGAAAAAGTGTGATTTTTCCAGTAATGGAAACAAAACAAAACAAACAAAAAAACAAAAACAAAAACACAAAGGGTGTTTTAAATTCCTTGAGATGTCACCAAACTGCTTTCCACAGTGGCTGAACTCAGTTACACTCCCATGAGCAGTGTGCAAGTGCTTTTCTCCCCAACCTTGCCAGCATCTGGTTTTTTTTTTTTTTTTTGGACATTTTATTAATGGCCATTCTGACTAATGTGAGATGGTATCTCATTGTGGTTTTGATTTGTATTTCTCAGCAGTCCCACTATTGGGTATATACCCAAAGGAATGTAAAGCTTTCTACCATATAGACGTGCACATGTATGTTCATCGCAGCACTATTCACAATGGCAAAGACACAGAATCAACCTAAATGCCCATCAATGGTAGACTGGATTTAAAAAATGTACATATACACTATGGAATACTATGCAGCCATAGAATAGAATAGAATGAGATCATGTCCTTTGCAGCAACATGGATGGAGCTGGAAACCATTATCCTAAGCAAACTAACACAGGAACAGAAAACCAAATACTGTATGCTCTCACTTGTAAGTTGGGAGCTAACCTTTGAGTATATATGCCCACAAAGAAGGACACAATAGACCCTGAGGCCTACTTGAGGGTGGAGGGAGAGGACCAAAAAACTACCTATCAAGTACTATGCTTATTACCTGGGTGACAAAATAATCTGTACACAAAACCCCCATGACACACAATTTGCCTATATAACAAACCTGCACATGTACCTCTGAACCTAAAATGAAAGTTAAGAAAAAAAAAAAAGTAAATCAGAAAAATAGAAAACAACAAAAAATAAAACACAAAGAATGGAAAAGGCAACAATGTGGTGAACTTCGATACAGCTGGCAGTGTTTGCACCTGTCCTGCCTCTACCCTCATGCTCACAATCTTCAGTGCCCACCAGCTGGAGTGCACCTTGCCATCTCCATTGCAGGCTGGAAGCCCCGGGGAATTGACATTCCTTTGGAAGAGTTCTCAATCTTTGAATGACAGGAGTTGGTAAACCCCAGCTGCCTCACTGCCCGGGTGAGATAACTCTGAAGTATGTATAGGTACACCCTGAGCTTCCCCAGAGAGGTTAAGCTCCAGTTGTCCTCAGTGGTGGCTGGTTTGATAATGCACTTAAAAAAAATCATTTCAATGGTTTTTGGGGTAAGGTGGTTTTTTGGTTACATGGATAAGTTCTTTAGTGGTGATTTCTGAAATTTTAGTGTACCTGTCACCCGAGCAGTGTACCACCCCCTCCCAACCTTCCCCCCGCGAGTCCCCAAAGTCCATTATATAATTCTTATGCCTTTGCACTTTTATAAAAAAAGAGATGAAACACACATAACACAAATTAATCATTTAAAAAGGAACAATTCAGTGGCAATGTTGTGCAACCACCACTTCTTTCTAGTTCCAAAACATTTTCCTTATCCTAAAGGGAAACCCATGTTCATGAAGCTGCTGCTTCTCATGTGCTGTGCTTTTGTTGACTGTCTTTCCTTCCCTGCCTCATTTCTCTACCTCCATCCCAAACAATTTGTACTTGAATCCTTGTCCTCAGTCAGCTTTTGGGAGAAGCCAAATGAAGGCACTTGGGAATGTCATATTAGGTAAGAGGAAGAAAAAATTCCAAGAAGTTACATGCAAGTTGATACTCATTTGTTAAAAACTAAAATAAAAACATACTTTTGGCCGGGCGCGGTGGCTCAAGCCTGTAATCCCAGCACTTTGGGGGGCCGAGACGGGCGGATCACAAGGTCAGGAGATCGAGACCATCCTGGCTAACACGGCGAAACCCCGTCTCTACTAAAAACACAAAAAATTAGCCGGGCGAGGTGGCGGCGCCTGTGGTCCCAGCTACTCGGGAGGCTGAGGCAGGAGAATGGCGGGAACCCGGGAGGCGGAGCTTGCAGTGAGCTGAGATCCGGCCACTGCACTCCAGCCTGGGCGACAGAGCGAGACTCCGTCTCAAAAAACAAAACAAAACAAAACAAAAAAAACCCCATACTTTTAGGAACACACATCAGATGCAAAAAGAGTGTAAAAATGCAAGCAACCACAATGATGGCAATATTTTTCATCAACAGAAATTAACCTAGTGAGTTTTGATATTTAGGGTATAAGTGAAAAGAAAAATGCAAGCAAGGCATTGATGACTGTGAGATTCGGGAAGGTGGTACATGAGGTAAGAGGCGTAGGAAGATGGGCTTGGGAGATCACAGGGTTGGATGTGAGTTGTTGACAGGGTCCTAGGTTTTGTTGTTGATGGTGAGTTTCTATAAGCTAATGATATTCTTTAAAAAATGACTAATAAAATTATTAAATAAAAGCATAGATCAGAGATAATGCATCATACCAAATATTATAATGAGCCCAATCTGTGCAAACAAGCAAAACTGACATCAGTGGAATTCAAATTAAGAGAGGACAGCATTTAAATTTTCCAAGTTCCATGTGGGTAGGCTGAAGAAACAGTTTTAAAAAGCGTATTTTATGTTGCTTTTACTTGAGAAAGGATTTAATACACTCTTCCTTTGTCTTCCCTAGAAGATCATTCAAAAGGTCATAACCTAAATGCCCATTAATAGGGAGAAGTTATATTAATGAGCACTGTTCCTCATGGCCTATGATGCAGTCATTCAAAACATCAGATAAGACAGATGTGTCAATATACAGAGATATCCATGCTTCACTGATAAGTTAAAGAAGCAAGTTGAAGATATGTTTTACATCATCCTATCTTTGAAGACAATTTTTTTGTCATACAAAAGTGATATTTAATTTAATATATGTTGTATATATGTGTCAGTAACCATTTATATATGTACATGAGCATATATGATTGTATATTGGAAATAACTTACCCAGTATTGTTAACAAAGTTTTTCTATGTGATAGAATTATGAAAAATTTCTTTTTTTTTTCTTTTTCTTTTTTTTTTTTGAGACGGAGTCTCGCTCTGTCACCCAGGCTGGAGTGCAGTGGCTGGATCTTGGCTCACTGCAAGCTCCGCCTCCCGGGTTCACACCATTCTCCTGCCTCAGCCTCCTGAGTAGCTGGGATTACAGGTGCCCGCCACCTTGCCCGGCTAATTTTTTGTATTTTTTTTAGTAGAGACGGAGTTTCACCGTGTTAGCCAGGATGGTCTTGATCTCCTGACCTCGTGATCTGCCCGTCTCGGCCTCCCAAAGTGCTGGGATTACAGGCTTGAGCCACCACGCCCTGCCGAAAAATTTCTTTTTTTTTTTTGAGACAGAGTCTCGCTCTGTCACCCAGGCTGGAGTGCAGTGGTGGGATCTTGGCTCATTGCAAACTGCCTCCCGGGTTCAAGTGATTCTCCTGCCTCAGCCTCCCAAGTAGCTGGGACTGCAGGCTGCATGCCAGCACACCCAGCCAATTTTTGTTTGTTTGTTTGTTTGTTTTTTGTATTTTTAGTAGAGACAGGGTTTCGCCATGTTGACCAGGCTGGTCTTGAACTCCTGACCTCAGGTGATCCACCCATCTCAACCTCCCAGAGTGCTGGGATTACAGGTGTGAGCCATTGTACCTGGCTAAAAAGTTTATATTTTTTAAGTTATGCATTTCTATATGGGTTAAATATTTTTAATCAGAAAATCCAATAAAAATGAAGAATAAAAAAAGTATGTATTAAGTAGATGTAATTCTGTAAATTCTTATATAGTTATTGTGTTGTTGTTGTTACTTTGTATAGCTACTCTGTTAGCGTTTGCAAAGTACATCTTCAACTAATTTCTCCTCCATCCATGAGTGTGGGTAAATCCACACTGTCTTTTAAATTATGTTGCTTTCATTTCACAGAGTCGTATTTTATCACCAATGACTTTTCCTCCCCATTTTAAAAGCTCTTTGAAAATCTTTTTTCTCTTCCTGCTTGCTACTTTTTCCACTCTTCTGGCCAAGTCTATGTCCTGTGGTCTAAAGTTGCTCACACTGTTTTTTGTTAAGACCAGTTTCTATGAAATATGATGTTCATCTGTGACATAGATAAATGTTAACATCATTGTTGGCCACTCTAATTTGATGACAGAGTTCTGGGAGATTCTGTAAGGTGAGAAACCTTCTGCCTCTGACATTTGAAAACCCAGAGAAGTAAGCAATTTTAGAAAATTGAAAACATGGATGACAACAACAAAAGAAAACAAAACTAAGCTCATTCCTTGAGTCGAGTGGTTCTTCTTTCTCATTATGTCTGGGCCGGAAAGATCTCTTCTTCACATGTTGCTTGGCAAATTGTTATCCTTCTGACCTAATTTGGAGACTAGGTCTTCTCCAGTGGCTGAAATGGTGAGGAAATGAGATGCAGCTGTATTTTGTTTCAGTTTTGTGTGTACTTGGGTACCTTTCTTGCAGTGGGTCATGAATTTTGGGCATCTTATAGAAAACTTGGGAGCCCTTGGTGCTGAAAAAAATTGAGTTTCAGATAGAACGTGCTTTTAGAACTCCCGATTAGAGACTGCTGGGAATGCAAGTTTCTTGCTTTGTTTTGAAAGTTCTTTTTCCTCTAAACCATGCAAATGTTTTTTCAAAAACGTTTCTTATTCTTGATGATGATGATTATTTTTTGCCTATAAATGGGAACAAAAATGATTTTATTTTTTCCACATAAAGAATAAAAGGAATGTATATCTTTCTTTGAAAATTTCTCCTAGTCCAATATTTTTTGACATCCGGTGAATTGTAACAGGAGGATTGATTATAAGCAGCTGTAAATTCTCGGTCTACTTAGTGTGCATAAGTGTGCCTCATTCTGCAAGGTAATTTTTACAATGTGGACACTCATGATACCACCTATGACATAGTCTTGCCAAAAATAAATTTACCCTGAATCAATCAAGTCTCTAATTCCAACTGCAATTTACAGAAACTACAGAGGACAGAGGAACATGTAACAATAGCACCACAAGGATGCATTACCAAATTCCAGACTGTCTTTGGTGATTAGAATAATGATTCCTCAGAGATGTCCACATCCTAATCCCTGTAATCTGTGACTATATTAGGTTATGTGGCAAGGGAGAATTAAGGTTGTAGGTGCAATTAATATTGCTAATGAACTGACCCTGAGAAGGGTGAGATTTCTCTTGGATTATCTGAATGAGTTCAGCATAGTCACAAGGATGCTTATAGATGAAAGAGGGAGGTAGTAGAGTCAATATCAGAGTGATGTCATGTGAGAAAGACTCAGCTGCATTGCTGGCTTTGAAGGTGGAGGAAGGGGGCCCTGAATTACGTGGCCTCTAGAAGTTGGAAAAACAAGAAAATGGATCCTCCTCTGTAGACTCCAGAAAAGAACACAGCTCTGCTGACATCTTGATTTTAGCCCCTTGACATCTGTGTCGAATTTCTGCTCTCCAGAGCTGTAAGATAATACATTTGCATTGCTTAAGCCAGTAAGCTTGTGGTCACTTGTTGCAGCAGAAATGGGAAACTAAAATATGACCTGTTTATTTCAACAAAGAAAATGCACATCTGAAATGGAGATTGTAGTTGATGCTGTCGGTGCCTCCCCATAGTTGGTACTGGAGGTCAGCCGCACACTGCTTTTGCACACACCAAGGCTTCCTGTGTCTCTGCCTGAGGGTAACTCTGGCTGCTGAACTGTGCTGGCTCTGTCCACAGGGCAGGCAGGAAGTGCTGAGAGTTCATGCCCCAGGAGCAACCTTCTACCAAGGCGGGATGGGAGTTGGTAAATAGAGGCTCCGATTCCCAAGCTGGACAGTGTCTCCAAGGTCCTGTCTCTGAGGATTTCACACCATCTGCCCCAAGTGGCTACTGTTTCTGAAGGTGCACCTTATTGGGTCATATTCCTTCTCTCTGGGTCATTTCTCTACTTCCTTACCATGTTTCCTGGAACTGCTTCCAGAATCAACTGTTTGCACCCAAATTCTTGTCTGCAGATATGCTTTTGGTGGAGCTCAAACTAAGACAGAGGGAAACCTATGGTTTTATAGAGACTTAAGAGACACAACAGTCTGTCACAATCTTTGGACCTTATTTGGATACTGCTACAAACAAACAAGCAAACAAACAAATACCCGAAAAGCGTTAATGACATTGATAAGATAACTAGAAATCTGAACACTGGATCAGACATTTGATTATATTAAGAGATGGTGGTAGGCCAGGCAAGGTGGCTCATAGTTGTAATCCTAACACTTTGGGTGGATGCTGAGGCAGGTGGATCACTTGAGGTCAGGAGTTCAAGACCAGCCTGGCTAACATGGCGAAACCCTGTCTCTACTAAAAATACAAAAATCAGCTGGAGATGGTGGTGGGCACCTATAATCCTTGCTAATTGGGAGGTTGGGGTAGGAGGATTACTTGACCCTGGGAGATGGGGGTTGCAGTGAGCTGAGATCGATCACACCACTGCACTCCAGCCTGGGTGAAACTGTGTCTCAAAAAAAAAAAAAAAAAAGATGATTGTATCCCACTGCTGCCACCAATAAAAGAGGTGATTGTCAAATTTTGAAGTGGGATAATGCTATTGTGATTATGTTAAAACAAATGGTCTTTATTGTCAGACACATTCTGAAATATTCATAAATACATTGATAATTGGTACAATGTTTGGGATTTGCTTCAAAATAATGCAAGAGTTGAAGGAAGAGAGAGTGTAGCTGAAAGAATAGCCGTGAGCTGATAATTTTTGAAATTGGGAGATGAGTAGAAGAGGTTCATGACACTATTTATTCTACTTTTATATACATTAGACATTTCCACAATAAAAAGTGTAGAAATGCTCACTTATCTAACACATTGCATTTGAATCAGGTTGTGCGTGTACCATTGAGCAAGAGTAGTTTTGACTACTCTTTGGGCTTTGGGGTGGACTATGGGGTCAGATCAACCTGTATTCATGTCTGATCCTGGTTTATCTTGGATGGTCAGTTGTGTGTGGGGTTGGGACAATCCAGGGGACTGGAAAGTGGGGGATGGAGGAGAGTCTCTGGGAAGGAGATAATTCCAAACAAAGGATGCTTCATGACTACAGAGATGGAAGTGAAAACAGACAGGAAGAACAAAGCTTCAGGCTGGGAGATTGATTTTGAGGCTGCAAGGTTGTATTACTCTGGGCTCTCGAGAGAAATTGAACTAATAGCATGCATGTGTGTGTGTGTGTGTATTTACATAGTTATAAATATAACTAGTGTGATTATTTATATATATTGTATAATATATATACACAAAATAGTTTGAGTTTGTGTACATATATACACACATATATGTGAGTTTGTGTATATATATGTGTATATAGATACACACTGTGTGTGTGTGTATCTATATACACACACATATATTAATCCAGAGAGAGAGAGAGAGAGAGAGAGAGTGAGACTGCTATTTGTTTTAAGAAATTGGCTTATGCAATTATGGAAGATGGCAAGCTGAAAATCTGCGAGCTAGGCAGGCAGGCTAGAGGCTGAGAGAAGAGCTGATGTTGCAGCTTGAGACTGAATGCAGTCCAGAGGCAGATTTCCCTCTTCCTCTGGGAACTTCAGTTTGTTTGTGTTTTTTTCCTCTTAATTCCTTCAACTGATTGGACAAGGCCCACCCACATTCTAGAGGTCAATCTGCTTTACTGTAAGTCTACTAATTTAAATGTTAATCTCATCTAAGAAAATACCTTCACAGCAACTTGACCAAATATCTGGGTACTGCAGCTTAGCCAAGTTGATGTGTAAAATTAACGGTCCCCAGGGGCCATTGTAGTACTCCAGAGAAGATGTAATAAGAGTTTAAACCAGTACATTGGCAGTGACAGTTAAGAAGAGGGGATAGTGGTGGCTCACATCTATAATTCCAGCACTTTGGGAGACCAAGGCAGGTGGATCTCCTGAGGTCAGGATTTTAAGACCAGCCTGGGTAACATGGTGAAAACCCATCTCTACTAAAAATGCAAAAGTTAGTCAGATGTGGTGGCACAGGCCTGTAGCCCCACCTACTTGGGAGGCTGAGGCAGGAGAATCAATCACTTGAAACTGGGAGGCGGGGGTTGCAGTGAGCTGACATTGCGCCACTGCACTCCAGCCTGGGTGACAGAGTGAGACTCTGTCAAAAAAAAAAAAAAAAAAAAAAAAAAAAGCAAAAACAAACAAACAAACAAAAAACGGGATAGATGTGAGTGCTTTTGAGGTGCTAGAGTTCACAGCACTAGGTGTGGGTAAATGAGTAGACCAAGTTTCTAATACGGTTGCTGGGGTAACATTTAGCAAGATGAGAAGAAAGAGGAGTCTAGGTTATTCCCAGGTGATGACTGAGCAGCTACTGTGTTCCTGGCGTGGAGGTGGTTCTTTGGGGGATGTGAGAGTGAGTAAGATGGACAAGGCGTCTTCTGCCCTGGAGCATGTGATCCTGCAGGACAGGCAGACATTGAACAGCCGTTATCAGTGAGCTGAGGGCTATGGGAAGAATGAATGCTGGGGGCCAAGGTATCATCGACAAAATGAACCAGGTCAAGAGGCTCAGGAATATCTCTCCCCAGGAAGTGATTTGTAAGCTGAGTTTAGAGGAATAAGCAGGAGTTTGGCTATGGGGAGGGGAAACAGCACTCAGATTAGAGGGAAGAACAGTGAGCAAAAGTTCAGAGGCTGGAAAGAGCAGAGAGAACTGAGAGCTCTTATTTTGTATAGGATATTTGCTTTGAGAAGCAAACAATCCTCCTTCTTCTTCTTTTCCCTTGTGTGCAAATGGCATGTTCCTATATTGATCTGACCTAAAGCAAGTTAGGTTTGTGTATTGAAAAGCATGCCATGTCTGGCCGGGCGCGGTGGCTCAAGCCTGTAATCCCAGCACTTTGGGAGGCCGAGACCGGCGGATCACGAGGTCAGGAAGATCGAGACCATCCTGGTTAATATGGTGAAACCCCGTCTCAACTAAAAAGTACAAAAAAAAAAAAAAAAAAAAACTAGCTGGGCAAGGTGGCGGGCGCCTGTAGTCCCAGCTACTTGGGAGGCTGAGGCAGGAGAATGGCGTGAACCCGGGAGGCAGAGCTTGTAGTGAGCTGAGATCTGGCCACTGCACTCCAGCCTGGGCGATAGAGCGAAACTCCGTCTCAAAAAAAAAAAAAAAAAAAAAAAAAAGAAAAGCATGCCATGTCATACAGCCTTCTTCAGGTTATTAAGAAAAGTTATCCTGTAAGGTTGAAATTCAGGATCTTCTAGGACTTTACTAACAGACTGACAAGCTTACAAATCAGTAACTGAACCCTAAGTGTATACAGGGATAATTGATTGAGAGGGTAGAGTTCAGCTGGAAGGAGATCCAGGTTCTAGTCCCCACTCGGCTGCTTCCTGGCTGTGTGCTTTTTTTGTTTTGTTTTTTCTTTTTCTTTTTTGATACGTTGTCTTGCTCTGTTACCCAGGGTGGAGTGCAGTGGTGCAATCCCAGCTCATTCTGCCTCCCAGGTTCAAGCGACTCTCCTGCCTCAGCCTCCCAAGTAGCTGGGATTACAGGTGCCCACCACCATGCCTGGCTAATTTTTGTATTTTTAGCAGAGATGGGGTTTTGCCATGTTGGCCAGACCGGTCTTGAATTCCTGACCTCAAATGATCCACCTGCCGTGGCCTCCCAAAGTGCTGGGATTACAGGCGTGAGCCACCATGCCCAGCCTGTGTGGTCTTGAACAAGTTACTTCGCCTCTCTGGACCCTGATTTTTTGTGTCAGAAAAATTTGGGTATTGGACAAGATCATTTCTAGTTCTAGGATTTTTATGATTCTATGGGTTAGGGTGATGTGCAATAAGAAACAAATACATGACGTTCTCAGGTAATTCCTCAAACACCAATATTTCTGTATTTGTTAAACATTGGCTGCAGGCAGACTCTGTTCCAGGTGCTGGGGATTTCATGGGGAGTAAGAGAGACAAGATTCTGCCTTAAAGGAACTAATTGGGCCAGAGGTGAGAGACAGACAAGTGGCAGCAGATGTGCAAGCAGGACAATTGCAGATTGTGATAAAGGGAGATTGTGTAAAGATAACACACAGGATGATGTGAGAAGACTGTGTGTGTGTGTGTGTGTGTGCGTGTGTGTGTTGGTGGAGAGTATCAGATAGGGCCAATCTGAGAAGCGACATGGAGCAGAAACTGAGTGATCACAGAGACTTAACCATTCAAAGAGCTGGAGAATGCCAGGTGGAAGGAATGGCAAGTGCGAAGGTCCTGAGGCAGCGTAGTTAGCCTGCTGGAGAACAGGAAAGGGGCACATTGTATCAAGAAAAATGAAGGAAGGGGAACATGGCTGGAGATGAAGACCAAAAAGTAGCCATAGCCACACATAGCAGTCCTTGTAGCCTCAGTGAGTTGGATTTTATATTTTATTATTGTTAAAAATGTTTTCTCCTCTCAGCTCATACCTATATTTTTATTTTTATTTCTTTGAGACAGGGTCTCACTCTGTTGCCCAGGTTGGAGTGCAGTGGCATGATTACAATTCACTGCGGCCTTGACCTCCCGGGCCCAAGAAATCCTCCCACCTCAGCCTCCCAAATAGCTGAGACTGCAGGCATGCACCACCATGGCCAGCAAATTTTTTGTATGTTCTCGTAGAGATCAGGTTTTGCCATGATGCCCAGACTAGTCTGAAACTCAGGCGATCTGCCCACCTCAGCTTCCTAAAGTGCTGGAATTATATGCATGAGCCACTGCACCTGGCCAAAAGTTGGATTTGATTACCAAAAATGAGAATGCACTTAACTGGTGCCCCAGTCAATGGTGGCATTTAACTGAAATGAACTCATACTAGTCCCCCCGCCAAAAGATCCTCTTTCAGTGATCCTGTCTCGGTAAATAAGCCATTTATGTATTTTACAAATACATATGTGCCAGGCCCTGTTCTAGGTGCTGAGAATCCAGTGGCAAACAGTCAGTGGTCCCTGCTCTAATGGACATATAAGACAATAAGGGAGACAGGCAGTGACTAAGTGAACAAGTAAACAGGTAACATGCTCTGTGGAGATGAGAGTTATGGAGAAAGGTAAAGGAGGGTTGAGATGTGGACATCTTTGGAGGGCGGTTATTCTGCCTGTCACACCCATTCGTGGGGGTGGGCATTGCTGATTTATGGTGGGAGGCCAGAAAAGTGTCTTGGATAAAGAGATACTTGAGGCCCTGTGGGAAGGAGGGAGTGAGCCAGCAAACCATGAGGATACCTGGGGAGACGGTTTCAGGGAGTGGAAGTGGCCAGTGCAAAGGCCCCGAGGCATCACTCAGGGAGGGAAAACAGAGGGAGACGAAGCCAGAGAGTTTATGGAGGGCCTTGTATGTCATGGTAGAACTTGGGCCTTGATCCTGAGAAAGATGGGGAACAAATGGAAGGTTGAGCAGAGGAGGAATGGGATCTCAGGTTCCACGGGATGCCACTGGCTTTGGGTGGAGAACAGATGGTGGAGGGACCAGGCTGGACACAGGGAGGCCATGCAGGAGGCTTCTGCACCAGTGCAGGGAGAGGTGGCTTTGACAGGGCAGGTGGGTGATACCTGTCATTGCCCGTCTTAGTAACCTGGGCTGCTGTAACACATCACCACAAACTGGGTGGCTTAAAACAATGGAAATATACTCTATCACGGTTTTGGAGGCTGGACATCTAAAATGAAGGTGTTGGCAAAAACCCTAGGGAAGAATGCCCCCTTGCCTCTTGCAGCTTCTGTGGCTCCCGGCAATGCTTGGTGTTCCTCCACTTGTGGCTGCATCCCTCTAATCTCTGCCTCCATCTTCACATGGCCTTCTTCTCCACTGTGTGTGTCACTGTGCCCCCTCCTCTTCTAATAGAACACTGTCATTGGCTGAGGGTTCACCATGATGACTTCATTCTAGCTTGACCGATTACATCTGCAAAAACCTTTTCTCCAAATAAAGTCAAAATCAGAGGTCCTGGATGTTAGGATTTGGACATATCTTTTTGAGGGACAGAATTCAACCCATGACGTTGCCCAAGCCAGAGTCTTGCAACCCCTCCTGGAGCCATTCTTCTTCCCCTGCACTGCTCACACCAGCCAGCCCCAAGTGCTGCTGCCTGGGTCACAGCAACAGCCTCCTGTTCATTTCCTGTTCTCCACGCTGGCCTCCCCGCCCATCTTTTCCCGACCCAGCAGAAGAGCAGTCGCTTTAGGGTGAACATCTGATCGTGTCCTCTTGCTTGAAACCTTTCTGTGCATCCCCACCGCTCAGAGGAGAAAGCCCCCAAACCTTGCTTTAATCTTCAGAGCCTTGCCTGATTGGCCCTCTGTGGACTCACCAGGTCCATGCTGAGGCACCGTCCCCTTCTTCCTCCATCCCAGTTCATCCTCTGAGAAGCCCTCCGTGGCTTTCCCCAATTTAGGTCATATCTTCTTTCTTCATGTATCAAAATTACAGTGAGATACTTAACCGTGTGAATATCTGTTTGATGTGTATCGCCCACTGGACTTTCAACTCTATGAGACCAGGGACTCTGTCTTGTTTATCCAGGTATCCCCAGAGCTCAGCACCTCGCCTGGCACACAGTAGGTGCTCAGTAAATGCTTGAATGAATGAGTGAGCATCCTGTACTTGGTAGTGTTCTCTGTGACTCATTGACTCTCAGCCGCATGAATGGGCATCATTGTTGCAGACTGATTAGTGCAGCATTTTGGATGAAGTTTTCCCATTTTATGGACTTGGAATACAATCACAGTTGTGTTATTAGTTATTCAATTACTTGTTCAATGACAATTTCCCTGGATAGAATGTAAATGTCACAAGGTCCTCTGTTCACCGTTATTATCCCCAGCATGATGCCAGGGGCACATGGGACGTTATTGATGACAATGGGTAAATGGATGAATGAATGAATGAACCATGCCCAAATCTAGGCCCACAACATGCATTTTTGCCCACACTCATCACTCATAGGCTCCATGTCTATCCCAGCCTCCCCTCTAGTATTATTTTCCTACTCCTGCTGTAAAAATGACCCCAAATATTATTATCTTGCAGCTCTGCAGGTCAGACATGGGCCTCCCTGGGCAGGGTTCTGCTCCTTCTGGAAGCTCTAGGGAACAATCAGTTTCCTTGCCTTTTCCAGCTTCTAGAGTCTCCCCACATTCCTTGATTCATAGCCTCTTTCATTTTCAAAGCCAGCGATGGCTGGTCGAGTCTCTCTGATATCATTTCACTCTGCCACTGATTCTCCTCTGCCTCACCCTTACTTGTTAGGACAGTTTTTTGTTTTTTGTTTTGTTTTTTTTTTTTTTTTGGAGACAGCATTTTGCTCTGTCTACCAGGCTGGAATGCAGTGGTGTGATCATGGCTCACTGCAGCCTCAACCTCTCTGGCTCTAGTGATCCTCCCACCTCAGCCATTCTCCACCTCATCCTCCCAATTATAGTCCGGAGTAGCTGGGATTATATGCATGTGCCACCATGCCTGGCTAATTTTTTTTTTTCTTTTGTAGGGATGGAGTCTCACTATTTTGCCCAGGCTGGTCTGGAACTCCTGGGCTCAAGCGATCCTCCCACCTGGCCTTCTCTAAGTGCTGGGATTACAGGCATGAGCCACCATGCCCAGCCCGCATGGACTCTTGTAATTGCATTGGTCCCATTCAGATAATCCAGAGTCATCTCCCTATGTTAAGGTCAACTGATGAGCAGCCTCAGTTTCACCTGCTCCCTTAATACCCCCTTGCCCTGTCACCCAGCATATTTACAGGTTCTGGGGATTAGGATGTGGATATCTTTGGAGGATGGTTATTCTGCCTGTCATACATCTTTAATTTTCTCATTGTTTGAAGAAAGCCTGCAGTCATGGTGTGTGCAGTGGGAAGAGAGAAGGGGGAAGGGGAAGGGCTCACCACATGTAGGGAGGACCTTTGTCAGTAGATCACACTTGAATGTGAGGTCATTGCCTAAAGCATTAGACTCAGCTTCAAGAGTCGATCTGTTTCTTGCTTTGCCAACCCAGAAATGGCTATCCCTTAAGGAGGACTGAATGTGTATGAATCAATGGCTGGGATTTGTTTTCCTACTGAGGGAGGCTGAGGTGGATGGATCGTGAGGTCAGGAGTTTGAGACCAGCCTGGCCAACATGGTGAAACCCTGTCTCTACTAAAAATACAAAAATTAACTAGGTATGGTGGCTCATGCCTGTCATCCCAGCTACTCAGGAGGCTGAGACAGGAGAATCGTTTGAACCCTGGGAGGTGGAGGTTGCAGTGAGCTGAGATCACATCACACCACTGCACTGCAGTCTAGGTGACAGGGTGAGACTCCTCTATCTCAAAACAAACAAACAAACAAACAAACAAAAACAGTGTGCAAGACCACAATATGTTCCAAGAAGCAGCAACTGAACCTTGATGCAGGTCTGGTACTTGTATCAGGCAGGCATTTGGCAAACACCCAGCAATAGCCTGAGTGGAGCTACAGACACCCTTGGTCCAGCTCGAGGGCAGATCACCAAACCGGAACACGTCCCAGTAAGTCCTGACTAAAGATGCTCCCATCTGACTCACATACAGAGTATTTACTCAAGGAGTGTTTGCTGAACACCAGCTTCGCGCCGGGCACGCGGGCTCGGCGGTGGAGACATCATTCCCCCGGGCGGTTGTGCTGCCTGGGAGATAACTCACAGGCCATGTGCACAGCTTGGGAGCACAGCAAGTCCTTTTGCAGAACTTTCCACATTTTAGGAGTGAGGGATGATAGCAATGGGGCTTTGAAGCCCTCAGCCCTTAATAGGCAGAATCCTACATGGTGTTTCCTCCACCCGAAGGCGCCCCCAGCCTCACTTAGCAGTGCTGCAATGAACACAATACCACTGTCAGGATCACCTCTAACCATAGCCCCGGCTACATCGCTCACCTCCTTGGGGGCTTCCCTCTACTTGTAGGATAAACCCAAGCTCCTTAGCTCTGACTGACAGGGTCCTCCCTGGCTGGGCACCCACCAACCCTCACTGCTATGCTCTGAATGTTTGTGCCCCATCCCTAACTTCTATGTTGAAATCCTCACCTTCGAGGTGATGGTATTAGGAGGTGAAGCTTGGGGGAGGTCATTCAGTCACTGAGGTAGAGCCTTCTTGAATGGGACAAGTTTGCCTATGTAAAGGGACTCCAAGGAGCTGCCTTGTTCCTTCTACCATGTGAGGACACGGTGAGAAGGTGCCATGCACAAGCCAGAAGGCAGTCCCCACCAGACACCACATCTGCCTTCACCTTGGACTCCCCAGACTCCAGAATTGTGAGAAGTAAATTCTTTTAGCCGGGTATAGTGGCTCACACCTGTAATCCTTGTACTTGGGGAGGCCAAGGCGGGTGGATCAGCTGAGGTCAGGAGTTCAAGACCAGCCTGGCCAACATGGTAAAAAGCAGCCAGGCGTGATGGCTCATGCCTGTGGTCCCAGCTCCTTTGGAGGCTGAGGCAGGAGAATTGCTTGAACCCGGGAGGCAGAGGTTGCGGTGAGCCGAGATCACGCCACTGCACTCTAGCCTGGGTAACAGAGTGAGACTCGGTTTCAAAAATAAATAAATTCTTTTTCTTTAAAAGCCACTCAGTCCAATGTATTTTGTTATAGCAGCTTAAAAGGACTAAGATGGAAAATCTGTCTCAGCTTCATGCCTCTTTTCCATTTCTAGCAGCTAGGTTCCTCTAATCTCCTCAAAGGCCGCATTTTGTCTCTCACTTCCTAACCCTCTCCTTGGCTAGTCCCCCTGCCTTGAGCGCTGTTCCCTCCCTTCCTTGGCCTAGCCAACTCTAATCATCTTTAGGCTTCAGCATAAATCTCACCTCCTCCTGGAAGCCTTCCATGATACCTCCATGCTAGGTAGTCCTCCTGTGCCCTCCAGATGGCCCTGAGCTCTGTCTTTCGCAGAACTCATCACTTTGTATTATATCTGCCTCATCCCTGTGTGTCTCCCAGGAAGACTGGAGTCTCCTGAAGGTCGAAGCAGAGTCTGGTTTGCTCTTGGTTGTGTCTGCAGTGACTGTATTAGTTTCCCAGAGCTGCAGTCATTAAGTATCAAAAACTGGGTAGCTTAAAACCACAGAAATTTATTCTCTTACAGTTCAGGAAGCCAGAAGTCCAAAACCAAGGTGTCAGCAGCATTCGTTTGTTTTGGGGAGCTCAGCCCCAGCTGTGACGTTCTTGGTGGTTTTTTTTTTTTTTTTTTTGGCTTGCAACAGCATCACTCCAGTCTCTGCCTCTGTTTTCCCATGGTCTGTGCCCTATACGCCTCTCTCTGTCTTCTTTTAAGGACAACAGTCATTGGACTTAGAGCCCACCCTAATCCAATATGACTTTATGTTAACTGGATTATATCTGCAAAGACACTATTTCCAAATAAGTCCACATTCGTAGGTGCTGAGGGTTAGGACTTGAACATATCTTTTCAGGGGATAATATTTAACTCCCAACACTGTCTGCTTCATCTGTTCATTGTTAATATTTGAGGAATGAATGACTGAACGCAGAAAGAAACAAACAGGTTGCCTAGGAGTCCCTCTTTGTTGAGGAAATGTTGAATTTGTGTTGTCACGTAAAAGAGAGTGTGGAACAGGAAAAAGAAATGTACAAGAGAATTTAGATTAAAGCACGCATTCACACACACACACACACACACACACCCTTGCCAAGCGCAGCTCTGGGCTGGACAGGGGAGTGGTGGCCCTGGGCGGGACGCTGGGCAGCCATTCTCCCCCGTCCCTTCCACCCCCTACCTGTCCACCAGGGCCACGCTGCGGTGGGGCCCAGGCACCATTTTATTAGTTGTGATCCACTGTGGTTAATTCTCTTAATCTAGACTTACGTGCCCATAAAGCCCAGACCTCAGGTATTGGATTTCCCTGATCAAAGGGCGGCATGTGGGGGGCGCTGCCCAGGAGGGCTCAGCAAAGCTTGTAAACACGGCCCGGGACACACACACACACACACACACACACACACACACACACACACTCTCTCTCTCTCCAAAAGATGGGCCGATCAATGGCTGGGGTGATCCCGTGTGAAATATGACTGCCGCTTAAATGCAGCTTCTGGAATTTATAGCCGGGTATTAATCTACCCTGCTTAATGCCTTGACCTCTGCCCTCCAGCAATTCAAGGGATGGTGCCAGTGAGGCCAGAAGCTAATTCCATGGATTAAAGCAGAAGGAGCCCCCAGCATTTGGAAGTGTCAGGGACAGTTTAAGCGCTAGCACAATGTCCCAGCTCTCCCTATTAATGGTGGCTGGGAATGGTTGGGTTTTTCAAGCAGGCAATACACAGAAGGATCGTAGAGGAAAGGACCTTTTGGTAAATGCAATCAGTTTTCCTCTCTAGTCCAGGCCTATATGTACTTAATTCCTCTCTCTTCCTAGCCTCCAGGACTCTGCACATCCATTTCTCCCTAGAGTACACTTTGCTTTGTGCATAGTCAGGTTGTGCCTTAAATGCCACCACCTTCAGGGAGCCTTCCTAGCCCCTATGCCTTGTTAATGCTGCTCGCTTTCTCCTGAATAGCCTCAGAATTGTCACTGTCATTTTTCTAGTCTTATTCATCCACCAAATTAAACTTCTGAGGGCAGGAACTGAGTTGTCACCTAAACCTACTAGAGAGCCAAACTCATTGTAAAAACTCAACCAATATTTATTACACGAGTGAATCAAAAGAATTCAATCAACAACTAAGACTGCAGTTGATTTTCTTTTTTTTTTTTTTTTTGAGACAGGGTCTTACTCTGTTGCCCAGGCTGGAGTGCAGTGGCTCTATCACAGCTCACTGCAGCCTCGACCTCACAGGGTCAGGCAATCCTACCACCTTCAGCCTCCCAAGTAGCTGGGAGTAAACGCATTCACCATCAGGACTGGCTAGTTTTAAAAATTTATTTGTAGAAATGGGGTCTTGCTATGTGGCCCAGGCTGGTCTTGAACTCCTGGACTCAAGCAATCCTCCTGCCTTGGCTTCCCAAAGTGCTGGAATTACAGGTATGAGCCACTGTGCCCAGTCCAGTTGATGGCTTTTCGGGATAAAATAGTTGCATCTGGTGTGTTAAGACTTATGACCATACATGTATGTCCTCATCCTCTGTGCCTCAGTTTCCTCTTTAGTAAAACAGGACTAAGAGTAGTACTAATTACACACCACTATCATTTGTTCAGTCATTCCACAGGTGTTTATTGAGCACTTCATATGTGCAGGCGCTGATCCAGAATGGGGACAGAGCAATGAACAAAACAGACAAAACCCTTGTCCTGGTAGACAGTGACATTCTGGTTAAGGGGTGACAGAAAATATACAAGCTAGTGTTAAGTGCTGAGGAACAACAACAAAAAAAGGATTGGGGAATGAAGATTTAGGACGGGGGTGTAGAGTTTGGAATTTTAGACAGGTGGTTAGGGAAAGTCTCATGGACAAGGCAGTAGCTTTTGTTATTTTTGTTTTTATTGTTATAGATCTTAATATTTAATTTTTTAAAATTTTAATTATGAATACATAAGAGTTGTACATATTTATGGGGTACATGTAATGTTTTGATACAGGCATACAACGTGTGATAAGCAGTTATCATTTCTTTGTGTTAAGAACATTCTATTCTAGTTATTTAAAAATATTCAATAAATTATTAACTATAGTCACCATATTATGCTACTAAATACTAGATCCCTTTCTCTTTCTTTCTCTCTCTCTCTCTCTTTCTCTTTCTTTGACAAAATCTCGCTCTGTTGCCAGTGGCATGATCTTGGCTCACTGCAATCTCCGCCTCCTGGATTCAAGCGACTCTCCTGCCTCAGCCTCCCAAGTATCTGGGATTACAGGCGTGTGCCACCACACCCAGCTAATTTTTGTATTTTTAGTAGAGAGAGGATTTCACCATGTTGGCCAGGCTGGTCTCGAACTCCTGACCTCAGGTGATCCACCTACCTCGGCCTCCCAAAGTACTGGGATTGCAGGCGTGAGCGATTGTGCCAGGCCTAGATCTTATTCTTTCTATCTAACTGTATTTTTTACCCATTAACCGTCTCCTTTTAATACCCCACTCCCACTACCCTTCCCAGCCTCTGGTAACCATCATTCTACTCTCTATTGCCACTGGTTCAATTTTTATTTTTATTTTTAGCTCCCACATGTGAGTGAGAACATGCAATATTTGTCTTTGCATGTCTGGCTTATTTCATAATGTCCTGCCACTTAACATAATGTCCTCCTGTAAAGACTAGGAAGTGAGGGACAGAGACGTGTGACTATCTGGGCATTCCAGGCAGAGAACAGTCAGCGCAAAGGCCCGAGGTGGGACCCTGCCTGGTGTGTTTGAGGAAGAGCCAAGAAGCTGGTAGGATGTAGAATTAGTGATGGGGAAAGAAGGAGGGATAAAAGACAGAGACTATCCGAGATTAAAATCAGTTAATATGTATGAATTCCCAGCACTGGAATTAACTGAACCATGGTCCAGTCATACAAGAGAGTTCTATACAACTTTTAAAAGGAATGAGGTAGATGTGTATGGGCTGATATAGATATGTCTCCAGTGTGTAGATCTTCAAGGTATAATTTTTTTTTTTTTTTTCAAGACTGAGTCTCACTCTGTCCCCCAGGCTGGAGTGTAGTGGCACCATCTTGGCTCTCTGCAACCTCTGGCTCCTGGGTTCTGGCAATTCTCCTGCCTCAGCCTCCCAAGTAGCTGGGATTACAGGCATGTGCCACCATGCCCAGCCAATTTCTTTTTTTTTTTTTGTATTTTTAGTAGAGATAGGGTTTCACCATGTTGGCCAGGCCAGTCTCGAACTCCTGACCTCAAGTGATCTGTCCACCTCAGCCTCCCAAAGTGCTGGGATTACAGGCGTGAGCCACTGCGTTCTTAAATATTTTTAGAAACACATATATATTAAAAATACTGAGTGAGTAAAAATACCTCTAAGCCCAAAATAGCTTATTTATGTGTGTCTATACAGCTGTAGATAAATGCACAAGAGAATGTCCGGAAAAACACATACTAAAATGTGGACAGTGTCCAGATTTGGAGAGGAGGTGGGACTGGGGGAGATTACAGGGGACTTGAACTATTTTACTCTTTATGCTTCTATATTATTGCTTAAGGTTTTCACAACAACCATGTACTTGCTTAAAGGATGCATTTATTTAAAAATTTTAGTAATCCTTTATAGGAGCAACAAGACAGAGAAGAGAGGTACTCTTTTTATTTTTATTTTTATTTTAGTGGAATGTGCATTCCACTTGAAAAAGTTGTGAAATCACGAATCAGAAGCAGGCTGTGGAAAGAGCCCTTCGCTGGAGTAGCCAGCAAAAAGTCTATGGCATTTTCCTTTTGCCCATAAAAGCAAAATAAGGGACTGGCATTTTCTGGTTAATTCCAAGCCCATCGGCAGCCTGGGGAGACTGATTCTCTGAAAGCCAGTGGTGTTTATTTCCATGGAAGGGTCTGCTTACAGATTTAGGCAAACTCACCCTAGGGAGTCAGACGAAACAGGGGCATGTCAATATTTTATGAAGATACAGAGAGCTCAATTCCTATAGACCTTCAGGCTATTCTTTAATCTTTGGGAAGGGTTGCAGGGTGATCTCTTTAGTAGCCCCCTTAGCATTGATTCTCTCTTTTCATTGGTGGGCAGCAGCCACTAGAGTGGAAGGACAAAGCCCGTATTTAGCTGCAGGGTGGGACTCTGACGGGCCCAAATCACACTGGGCCAGTAATTCCATCCCTTTTCCTGGTGATTGGATTAGATTGGGTGTGTAACGAAAAGGGTCAAGTCTGAGTAAGGCTTAGGATTTTTCTTGTTGACTTCAGGAATATCCAGTTTTAGGATGAAGATGACACTGTGTAAGACAGTCAGAGAAGAATCCTGATGACAGGATTAAGGGCCTGGATCAAGCCACACCTGAATCCTTCCCTTTTCTCTTTATTGTTTAATTTTACTTCCTGTTGTCTTAAACCAAAAGATTTCTCAATGACACAGCTTGACAACTGAGATTCAGAATGCACGTTGGTAGCAGTTCTTTTCTATTTCTTAATTGTCGGGGAAATTAAGAAGGAAAATTATCCTTGCCCAGGAGTCTGGGGCATCAATTCTTGTTCGACCTGTGTTATTAACTTACTGTGTGACCACGTGTTATTTCTTCAATGTGATTTTCAGAGGACTTTCCTCTAAAATAGAGAACTGGGTGAGAGAGGATCTAGAAAGATCCTTATAGAGTTAACATTTTATGATCTTCTAAGTCCTCAAGGGTGTCATAGGACATGTTGACACACCAACAGAGAACCTCTTAAGGTCTATGTGAAACCCCAGATGGGGCCTAGAAAGAGCTGTAACTGTGTCATGGTGGTCTTTAGTTTAAATGTTCCCTTTGGTTTGGAGATAAGGAGCTGTCACCCTACATCTTGGGAAGCTGGGATGATGCTAGTGGTGGAGGCAGTCGAGCTGGGTTTAACACGGCAGAGGGAACCCAGGCTGGGGCCTGCCCTGTTGGTAGGTGAGGTGTGTGTGACCAAAGTCACACTCTTTAATGACTTTCTCTACATGATCCTCAATTGACTATTGATGTTTTAATTGTGTAGTCATATGGCTTTCTATATTTTATCAGCGCCCAATAGCCTTTGAAAAACATAAGTTTTGGAGAAGGAGCTCAGAAGCATGCACAGCTCTCCATTCCCTTCCCCTTTCTGGGTGGTGTTGGTGGCTATTTTAAAGTTGGGCTTGAGATGCTTTGCCACAGTCATTCAGACACACTTGGGTCTATCTGGAAAATGATAGGAGGGACTTCCAGGAAGTTTGTTGGAATGAGTGACAGAGGGGCCTTCTCGGACAGGATGGGGAGGGTGCAATGCCTCCTGGGAGCGTACGGCTGATTCTTTCTGGGGACCTCATGGGCTGGAAGCCTGGCCTGGGCCCCAGGAGACTTGGGACAAACTTGGACTGAATGTTTGCATACCCTCAAAACTCATATGCTGAAGCCCTCGCCCCCTTTGTACTGGGATTAGGAAATGAGGCATTTGGGAGATCATCAGGCTTAGGTGAGGTCATGAGTGTAGGCCTTCATGAGGGTATTAGTACCCTTATAAGAAGAGAAAGAGACACTGGAGCTTCCTCTCTCTACCAGGCGAGGACATAAGAAGATGGCTGTCTACAAGCCAGGAAAAGATTCTGCACCAGGACCTGAATCAGCTGGCACCTTGATCTTGGGCTTCCCAGCCTCCAGAACTATGAGATGAGAAATAAATGTCTGTTGTTTATGCCTCCCAGTCGATGGTATTTTGTTATAGCAACCCAAGATGGCAAAGGCAACAAGCCTAAAATGAAAAATGGCAAAGTAACCAAGATGTCCTTCAAGAGGTAAGTGGATAAAGAAATGGCAGGATATCCACACAGTGGAATATTACTCATCAATAAAGAGAAAAGTGACATAGCAAGCCATGAGAAGCCATGGAGAAAATTTAAATGCATATTTCTAAGTGGGAAAGACTAAGATGAAAAGGCTACATATAGGATGGTGCCAACTATATGACATTCTGGCAGAGGCAAAACTATAAAGACAATGGAAAGAATAGTGGTTGCCAGAGGGTTGGGAGGAGGGAGAGAAGGGTAAATAGGCAGACACAGGGGATTTTCAGGGCTGTGAAACTATCCCGTATGATACCATAATGGTGAATACTTGTCATTCCACATTTGTCAAAGAGGGCTGGGTGCAGTGGCTTGTGTCTATAATCCTAGCACTTTGGGAGGCCAAGGGGGAAGGATGGCTTGAGGCCAGGAATTTGAGACTAGCCTGGGCAACATAGGGAGATCCCATCTCTACAAAAATTAAAACATTGGCCTGGTGTGGTGGTATATGCCTTTAGTCTCAGCTACTTGGGAGGCTGAGATGGGAGGGTCACTTGAATCCAGGAGTTCGAGGCTGCAGTGAGCTGATTGTGCCTCTGCACTCCAGCCCAGGTGACAGAAGTAAGAAACAGAGTGAAACCCTGTTTCTTAAAAAATGAAAAACAAGAAAACAACAACAAACAAACAAACAAATAAAAAACAAAAAACTTTGTCATAGCTCACAGAACTATACAACACAAAGAGTGGGCCCTAAAGTAAACTATGGACATGTATCAGTATTGGTTCATCAATCATAACAAATGCACCACAGTAATGCAAGGTATTAATAATGGGAAGTACTGTGTGGGAGGTGAGATAGGGAGGGGAGTATATGGGAACCCTCTGTACTTTCTGTGTGATTTTTCTATAAATCTAAAACTCCTCTAAAAAATAGTCTATTATCAAAAAATATGCCAGAAACCATGTCCTCTAAAAATGTTCAGCCACAGGTAGGGCAATTTGTATGCTCTTGTGACAAAGTATAGCACAACACTAACACAACGACAATGACGACATCCTTCTGCATGGGACTCATTCTAATCTCCATGTATGGGATGCACTAGAGGCATGAGCTACACATTTTTGATTCCATACCATTATCAGTAAAACTGTTTTTGCACATGTACTGCCAATGCATGTACATCTATTTATGTTTAACTCTATCCATGAATGACTGTATTAATTTATTGCATGCTGTCTTAGTTCACATTCCTCTTGTAACAGGGCCTGTGACAAATGCTTAGGTACAGGTAGTTTATCGAAGGTGGTCCCAGGTAGCAAGAGTGAGGCAGTTGGGGAGAGAGATACAGGACAGAGGCAAATCAATATAATAATGAGTTAGTGAGTGGGTTGTCACTGTGGACACTGGGCTTGATTTTTGTCTCCTGGAATTCTCTGTCCAGATAACAGGAAGCTAAGGTGTTTATCTACCTGCTTCTGCCTCCCATCAGTGGAGCTTTGCCTCCCGGGACTGTCCATGTCCCTGCATTTCTGGGGCTGCACTGGTGGAACAAGAGCTACAGAAAGCCAAAGCCCTGGGGCACAAGGCAGAAAGTTGAGTGAGTCTGGGGTGGGGCATTGTCAAAGGAAACTCAGTTTAATGCAAACATCTACCGTGGTTGCAGCCAAAACTGGGGCGAGCCAAAGGTTTGTGACATATGGCCCCGTGATAGCTGCTGCATTATAAATACACAGGATGCACAAAACCAGAACTTGAACACCACAAATCCCAAATCCAAGTGCTATTATTTTCCTACTTCCCAGTGGATCCTTTTGCATATCCTTGGAGCTTGTGCACCTCACTTTGCAGATCTGCTCTGAAGCACACTCAGTTCACCCTCCTAGAACAGAAGTGCTGGTTAAAGTGGAAGTCTTCTCTTTTTCCCTTTTAGGGGAGCTCATTGGGTGTTTAACAAAATATATTTGAAAGACATTGAGATACCGCTACACACCTATTAGAATGGCCAAAATCCAGAGTACTGGCAATACCAAATGCTGGTGAGGATGTGGAGCAGCAGGAACACTCATGCATTGCCGGCCGGAATGCAAAATGGTACGGCTGCTTTGGAAAACAGTGTGGCAGTTCCTCACAAAACTAAACATACTTTGACCATACAATCCAGCCATTATGCTCCTTGATATTTACTCAAAGGACTTGAAAACTTATGTCCACATAACAGCCTGCACATGGATGTTTATAGCAGCTTTATTCATAACTGCCAAATCTTAGAAGCAACCATGATGTCCTTCAGTAGGTGAATGGGTAAATAAACTGGTACATCCGGACAATAAAATATTATTTAGCACTAGAAAGAAATGAGCTATCAAGACAGGAAAGACATGGAGGAAACTTAAATGCATATTATTAAGTGCAAGAAGCCAGTCTGGAAAGGCTACATATTGTATTCTTCCCACTATATGACATTCTGGAAGAGGCAAAATGATGGAGGCAGTGAAAAGATTAGTGGTTGAGAGGGGCTTGGGGAGGGAGGGATAAATAGGTAGTGTATAGAGGATTTTCAGCACAGTGAAACTATTCTGTATGATACTAAAATGAGAGAGACATGCCTATATTAGTTTCTCATGCTGCTAATAAAGGCATACCCAAGACTGGGTAATTTATAAAGGAAAGATATTCAATGGACTTACAGTTCCACATGGCTGGGGAGGCCTCACAATCACGGCGGAAGATGAAGGAAGAGCAAAGGGATGTCTTACATGGCGGCAGGCAGGAGAGGTTGTGTAGGGGAACTCCCATTTGTAAAACCTTCTGATCTCGTGAGACTTACTACCATGAGAATCGTATGGGGCAAACTGCCTCCATAATTCAATCATCTCCACCTGCCCCTGCTCTTGACACGTGGGGATTATTACAATTCAAGGTGAGATTTGGGTGGGGACACAGCCAAACCATGTCAATGTCATTACACATTTGTCTAAACCCATAGAATGTACAACACCAAGAGTGAGCTCTAATGCGAACTGTGGACTTTGTTTGGTAGTGATTTGTCCATGCAGGTTCATTGATGGTAACATCTGCACCCTTTGGTGAGGGATGTTAGTAATAAGGGATGCTGTGCATGTGTCAGGGTAGAGGGTGTGTGGGAAATATCAGTATTTTCTTCTCAGTTTTGTGAACCTAAAACTTCTCTAAAAATATAAAGTCTTTTTTTTTAATTAAAAAAACCTACTGAGCCAACACTAACATCAAAAAATTTCATATAACAGTCCCAATTTCTTAACTTGAAAAAGTAGGATTTGGTCTACCACATTGGACTCCTAGTCCCATAGGATTGTTGAGAGGATGCAATGAGATGGTCTATGTAAAGTGCTTGGTGCATACTAAGTGCTCCATAAATATTAAGTCTTAATTTATTTTAAATCCACGGGATGTGTTATCCTTTATTGAGAATCGTTTGTGAATACCTACGGTGTGCAGGGCTTCCACTGACATTGGCTCATTCTATGCTCACAGCCACTCACAGTCCGGCTCCATGAATAGCATGGTCCTAACTGGCAGCAAATCAACAGAAGGTGATTGGGGGTGGCCCTTTTAGATGGGGCAACATGGGTTTTGGTTTGCTGCAATCCCCACCACACCACTGTGTAAGCTTATGTATTTATACTGAGATGCCAGCTTCATAGGCTTGTGTTTCTCATTTGGTGCTGAGCTAGGAGGAGAGGACAGACACTTAAAACGGCAATGCAAGCATCTCCCTCCTCTCACTGCCTGGTGGAGCCTGTGCCTGGGCTGGGCCCTCCATAGGTAGAATGAGGAGGGGCTCTCTGCCCCTGCTGTGGTTCTCCACATTTATTGGGAGCAGCTGGCTGATTGCAGACAGACAGGAGCTTTCCGGGTGGAGGGAAGGACTTGTTGGAGAGACAAGCATTGCAATCTCAGATAACACTTACAAAAGTTTGCATTCAGGACAAACTGCATGCTGTCCAGTACAGTGTCATAGCCGCAAGCCATGTGTGGCTATCGGGCATTTGCAGCATGGTGAGTCCACATGGAGATGTGCTAAAGTGTGAAACACACACCGAATTTCAAAGACCTACCAATGACTCAAAATGTAAAATATCTCACGAATGCATTTTTCATGTTGATTGCATGCTGGAGCGATACTATTTCTCCTCTATGGAGAAGATGTTTTGGGACAGAAGGCTATTTGTAGAGCCGGACTGTGAGTGGCTGTGAGCATGGAATGAGATAATGTCAGTGGAAGCCCTGCCACCACAGGTATTCACAAATGGTTCTCAATAAAGGATAACACACCCCGTGGATTTGAAATAAATTAAGCCTTAATATTTATGGAGTACTTAGTATGCACCAAGCACTTTGCATAGACCATCTCATTGCATCCTCTCAACAATCCTATAGGGACTAGAACTATCCTCATTTTATATGAGGCACAAAGAAGCTAAGTATGTTGCCTAAGGTCACACAGCTGGTAGGTGCCAGCGACAGGATTTAAACACAGGTCTGTAGAGCCTCCCTATAAATCCCGGCAGTTGCTGGTGTGTGTCTTGGCAGGAACTGTTGAGAGGTCTTGGAAGGCAATGCATGGTTTTTTGGTTTTGGATTTTATATGGCGTTAAAAGGGCAGGTGGTTTAATCTAGGTCAATTTAAATAAACTTTTACAAAACAACTTAGGAGCTATTTGTCTCCATTCCGGGACTGTGATGGTGGTGGGTGACACAGCCAGAGGAAAGTTCTCTGCCCAAGGTTCTGAAGAGCTGGGTGAATGACTTCCTCACTCCTTTCTCCGGGTTGTGGCCTGGAGGATCTTCCATGACAACAGCGTTGGTTTCCACCTAGAGATCTAGTTTGGGTATTTGCTATCCTACCTCCAGGTGCCAAGTGTGGCTAAGGCTCCTGAGGAGATAGCCAGGGACCTAGGGGATTCCCAGCCCTCTTAGTTCTCTGGACAACAGCTCTGCCCATTAGCTGTGCCTGAGTTGTCCCTTCTGACATTACATCTGGCCCTCAGTGTTGTAGTAGGAAGGCCTTGGGGCTTTCAAGCCACAAGGATGCAAATGGCAGCTCTGCCACTTACCAGCTTGGTACCTGGGTGAATGACCTGATCCTTCTGACCCTCAGATTCCTTATTTGTAAATTCAGTTGACAGCCATTTTTACTTAATCACATTATAGAAGGCTTTAAAAAACCAAAAGATCATAGGTTCTTAATTCAAGGACAGCATCGATGTATCAATCCTTCAAAAAATATTCAAGTGACACCTATGGCCTGGATGCTATTTAAGTGCCAAAGATACAGCAGTGAATAAGGTGGACAAAGCCCCACCTTTTGGGAGTGTACCTTCTGGTTTAGGGAGTCAGACAAGAAAGAAAGGGTAATTATTTATTACAAAGGCAACTAAAGCAGGGTCAGGAGTGCTTTTATAAATAAAGTAGCTATGGAAGGCCTCCCTGATGAAGTGACATTTGAGCAGAGATGTGTGGGACATGAGGATGGAGTACATGAGCATATTGGAGCAAAGGTGTTCTAGGCAGAAGAGACTGCATGTGCAAAGGCCCTGGGGTTGGCCATGCTTGGCGTATTTAGAGAACAGCAAGGAGGTCTATGTGGCCAAAGCAGAGTGAATGACAGGAAGAGAAGTGGAAGATGAGGTCAGAGAGATCCCAGGAGCCTGACCACATAAACCATGGTAAGGATTCTACTTTGTGTAAGACAAGAGCCGTAAGTGTGTTTTTCATAGAGGAGGAATCTGATCCGATTTACATTTTATAAACTCGATTGATACACAGATATCTCAAAAAACAAATTATTAGGGTTTTATTACTACCCCAGTTGACTAGAAGTAGGGCATGTATTCAGTGATGCATTATTGAATATGAGATTCTGGTTAATCCAATGTTCTGATAAAGTGAGCTTTATACCTTGCAACATTTGGGGATGACACTCTAACCCTAGTGACACTGACGACAGTGTGGGAATTGAACCTTAAAAAAATGATTTGGCCCCATGACAATCCCTAGATCCTCATGACTCAAAGTGTCATTTGAGAATCAGTGGATTGGCATCACCCGGGACTAAGTCGGAAATGCAGTCTCAGGTGCCAGCCAGAATCTGCATTTTAACAAGAGTCCCAGGAGATTTATAAGCTTTTTAAAGCATGAGAAGTGCCAATCTGATTTGAGAGATTTGACAACCACTGCCCAAAATGAATGGTTCTTGACACTGGCTGCATCTTAGTTTCCCTGTGGTAGACAGACCCTAAGATGGCCTGAAATGGTCTCACCACTGGAGATTTATACTGTGAGTGTGGGCTGGACCTGTGGCTTGCCCTAGCCAATAGCACATGGCAAAGGGCATGAGATATCTCTTCTATAATTACGTTGCATAAGATCGTAGCTTCCATCTTATTAGCTGCCTGTCTTCCTTGCTGGTTTTGATGAAGTGGGTTGCCACAGTGAGGAGGTTCACATGGAAAATAACTGAGGGCAGTCTCCAGCCAACAGCCAGCAAGGAGCTGAGGCTGTCAGTCCTGCAACCTGCGGGAAACTGCTTCTTGACAACAACCTGAGCAGCCTGGAAGTGGATGATCCATCCACGGCTGAGCTTTCAGATGAGTTCCCACCTCTGGCCAACATCTTGATTACAGCCTCATGAGACCCTGAAGCAGAGGCCCCAGCTAAGCCGTTCCTGGGCTCCTGACCCACTGAAACTGTAAGATAATAAATATGTGTTCTTTGAAGCCCCCAAACGTGGGGTACTTTATTATGTTACAATAGAAAACTAACGAAATCACCTAAGGAACTTGAACAAACACAATGACAACTGCCAACATCATTTAATGAGCCCAACTTCTGGCTTATCAAATCCGAATCTCTAGGGGTTGGTCCAAGCAGCAGTATTTTAAAAACTCTCTCCATGTGATGTTGATGTGCAGCCAGATTTGAGGAGCCCTGCCCCCGATGCTGCTCTTAGGAAACAGTCTCCGACAATTACAGGTTTATTGGGCACTCTCCTTCCCCCTACACCTCCAACCCAATGTGTGGTCATTTGAGCCTTCTGATTGTGCACCCCCTAAGTTAGCGAGAGTTTAATCTTTTCCCCAGCTTTCTTCCCCTTGTTTCATTCTGGGGTGAGGGGATTCTGGTACCCTTTCTGTCAGAAAGATGAAGGCCTTTGGGAAGATGGCCCACTGCAGGGATGTCTGATGGGACCATCTATCCATGGGAAAGGCCACTTAGTGCAGAACCCAAGGCCCAAGAGGCCCAAGACTCAGTCCACAGGGGCTTTGAAATCGGAGCTTTCATATCATATTTACACATCTGAAACACATCAGAGGGTGAAGGACAACTGCAGGGTAATGGCCGCGAGGGTATCTGGCAAGAATGAATGTCTTGGGGACTAGATGAGAGACCTATGGTGACGTTCCCATGACATCTCTCTGGGCCAGAACATTTTGTGGGGGGAGGGAGAATGGGTTGGATGACTGACATTGCACAGTCTGATGTTGGGAACACAACCCTGGACACCTCGTGTTCCCTGGCCGGTGACTTTGTGACTTCGCCTGCCATTCTCCTGGCTTGTCCTGGGTCATGTTTTCCAAAGATAAGCAGTTAAGGGGCATGTCGGAGACAGAGGATTTATGGCTAGTGAAACTCAGCTTCTCTGGCCTGGCTGTCCCCTGACCCTGCCTGGGGCTGCCAAGGCTGACATACGGAAGAATAACGTTTGCAATGATTTCCAGGAAGAAGAGCAAAGAGGATTTTCAGGATGCAGTGCAAAGGATGGGTTTATACCCGAGAACTGTGCAGTCTTTAGAGCTGGAGAGGGCTTGGGGGCCAATAACCGCGGCTGTAGAGCAAAGTGGTCTAAGAGTGTTGGATCAAACAGCCCAGAACTGGAAACCTGGTTCTGTCACTTGGACAAGTGACTTAACAAACTTTAATGTTCTCATCTCTAAAACGGAAGTAGCAGGAATAAATATCATAGAGGGTTGAGAGAATGCTTAATTGGGATGTAATGTATGCAAATGTCTGTAAATATCTGGAAAAAAGTGCTCAGTAAAAGGTAGCTGTAAACCCACTGTTTTTTTTTTTTTTTTTTGAGACAGAGTTTCACTCTTGTTGCCCAGGCTGGAGTGCAATGGTGCGATCTCGACTCACTGCAACCTCCGCCTCCTAGGTTCAAGCAATTCTCCTGCCTCAGCCTCTCGAATAGCTGGGATTACAGACGTGTGCCACCACACCCGACTAATTTTTGTATTTTTAGTAGAGACAGGGTTTCGCCGTGTTGGCCGGGCTGGTCTTGAACTCCTGACCTCAGGTGATCTGCCCACCTTGGCCTCCCAAAGTGCTGGGATTACAGGTGTGAGCCATCGCCCCCGGCCAAACCCACTTTTTCTTTTTATGGCTGGGGGACCTGAGCTAACCAAAGGGGATATTCTTGGTATGTTATTGCGGGGGGTGGGGTGGGCATACAAAATATCCCAGCAGAGGTCTGTCTGTTAGCTTATCACATGTGTGAGCAGCCTACTGCACAGATTTAAGATCATATGCATTTGTCTCCCCTGATTAATGAAGAGTTCATCAGGTCATTTATTATCTGTTAAAGCTTGTTTGTTAAAGGTCTTTCCAACATGGCCTGATGCCTTGTCTTGTGACAATACTTGGCGCTTCTTTTTAGCTGGAAAGTTCTCGAGGACAGCTCATTCATTCATCATTCTGAACTGTGGGGTCACTGCCCAACAAGGTATGAAGAGTAATTGCTAATAGAAGGAATAATCATTGGGATAGTAGCAGTAAGGGCTCACTTTGCATAGCATTTTCTGTGCACCAAGGACTTCACACGGATTGTTTTCTCGTTTTGACAAAACGAGGGAGTTGAAACTCAGAGAGGTTCAGGTAAACTTGGCTACGATTACAGGTGTGAAAAGTGTGACCGACAAGGATAAAATACGGATCCTGCTCTATAACAAAGTTCCTGTTAGAAAAATAAAAGTCCTTATCAGGAATTACGTTAAACCATTGTGTTTTATCCTTTGCTGTCTAAGAGTACAGAAACCAGGTTAGAGTTTATTAAAGCTCTTCTTGAAAATGCCCTCCTCTGATTAATCTCTGTGAATTTCTGAGAAGAGTCTTAGAATGAGATGGTGACCAGAATGACACACTCAAGGCAAGGAAGGCTGATAGCCCCAGAGTGGAAGTCAGAGGGAGCAGAAGGAGCCCTGATTTAGGAGTCAAATAAAGCGCAGTGCATGTTCTGACTTTAGCTCTTAGGACTTATGAGTTCTATGTTTCAGAGCACAGCATTCATCTTTTCATTGCCTCAGTTTACCCCTTTAAGAAAATGGGATAATAATAATAATTACCTTGAGAGTTGGAGGGAACTATCAAAAGAAGAGAAAGTGCTATTCAAATGTGCAGTGTTAATATTACTCTGTTCCATCTGACTTTCTAGGAGAGTGTGTTCAAGTCATGCATGCTGACCCCTTCCCCACCTTACTCTGACCCCCTAAACTCCAAAAATTCTCCCTATCTTTCTTTTGCTTAAGGAAACAAGCAAACAAAACAAAACCCTGAAACCCAGAGCTAAAATATTTTCAAGGACTTCTTTTGCTGCTTGAGCAAGTAAATAAATCTCCTTGACCCAGGTTCTTACCTGTGAAATTGAGCTGAGGTACGTTGCGACAACCTCACAAGTCTGTGACAAGTACTGACAGAGGCTGATCGTGCAAAACACTTGGCACAGCACCTGGCATCAAGGATGTGCTCAGTAAGTGTTTGCTCTGTGATTAAAGATTGGTGTTTTCCAAGGCTTAGAAGACCCTGCAAGTCTTACCCTTGCTCTCTTTGTCGTATCTCATTCCTTGTTCTCCACAAGCCCTTCCTCCTTTCTGCCCTCCAGCAATTCAGCCCCCAATCACAGGGCCTTTGCACAAGCTGTTCCCACTGCCTGGCACCCTTCTCCATGCCCACTCTGATTTTTTAAACTTCTTTCAGCCCTCAGTTTAAGGAAACCTTCCCTGATCAGTCCCCTCTCCTGAATTCTATGGTTAGATCTTTTTGTAAACACTCTTACTACGATGGGTAACTTCCCCTCGGGGTACTTATTTATAGTTTGCAGTAATATATTTATGTGTACAATTAACTGAACTATTATTGCTATGATGGAGAAGATATTGTCTGTCTATTCTCCTCTTTGAATTCTCAGAGCCTAGAACAGCTCCTGACACAGAGGGAAGCTCAATATTTATTGAAAGAATGAACGATTGAAAGAACAAATGGAGTGATCTTTCCTATTGGGGTCCAGAAGCACAATGGAGCTTGTGACATCCCTGTGTCCTATTTCTTAGCTGAGCAGCTTGAATAGCTTGAAGTCACTTTGCTAGATTTATGCTGCCCCCAACTCCTGTTGTATTTCTGGGAAGCCACGGAGCCATGTCCTCAGGGCAGATTCCCATGGTCCTGGGGGTGGGGAAGGTTGGCCACAGTGTTCCCCTCCTTGTGGTCTTGAAAAATATTTGCATGATGGATGGATGCCCCTAAGGGACATGCCGAAGAGAACATCTGTGAGCTGACTGGGATTAATGGGGAGGAGAAAGGATGATCTCTTCTCACCCTTCTTCCACAGTCAGGGAAGCCCACAGTCAGTAGAGATGTTCTCAGCCCACCCAATAGTAATAACAAGCCAGGTGCGGTGGCTCGTGCCTGTAATCCCAGCCAAGTCAGGAAGATCACTTGAGGCCAGGAGTTCGAGACCAGCATGGTCAACATGGCGAAGCCCTGTCTCTACTAAAAATACAAAAATTAGCTGGGCATGGTGGCATGTGCCTGTAGTCTCAGCTACTTGGGAGGCTGAGGTGGGAGAATTGCTTGAACCCAGGAGGTGGAGGTTGCAGTGAGCCAAGATCACACTGCTGCACCTCAGCCTGGGTGACAGAGCAAGACTCTGTCTCAAAAAAAAAAAAAAGAAAAAAGCAGTAACAAAAATGAAAACAGTGGGGATCATTCACTGAGTGCTTCCCATATGCCTAGCATGGTGCCCAGCACACAGAAGGGTCCTACAATTATCAATGGAATGAGTGAATAAATATCAGACATTGTAGTAGGCACTTTCCACACAGAATTTCCTTTTATCCTCAGAGCAGCCTCACAAGGGAGGTTCTATTATTATCCCCACTTTATAGAAAAACAAACTGAGGCACAGAGACATATGTAGCTGGGTCTCAGGCCCTCTCAGAAGCGTTTGAAGGAACTCTTCTTTTGCTCTCTCTCAATGTTTCACCATTTTTACCCTTCCTAGCTACTACCTCTGATGTCCTGGGCTCCAGTCCACAAGACTGACACATTGCACCCCATGTTCTCTCCCCTCACCCTTGACATTTGTTATCAGGGCATGGGGAGAGTCTGTTTGTGGACATCCTTCTGTAATTGATGGGCTCATAAAATTTGTAATGATAGCAGCAACTGTTCACAGAGCCCTGCCCTGAATCTTCCTGCCATCTCTGAAAGGCAGATATTATTCTTACACCCCGATATGGTTTGGATGTGTGTCCCCACCCAACTCTCATGTTCAATTGTAATCCTCAGTGTTGAAGGTGAGACCTGGTGGGAGATGATTGGATTGTGGGGCGGGATTTCTCATGAATGGTTTAACACCATCCCCTTGATGTTTGAGTGAGTTCGCAAGAGATCTGGTTGTTTAAAAGGGTGTGGCACCTCCTCCCACTCTCTCTTGCTCCTGCTCTGGCTCTGCCAGGTGCCTGTTCCCCGCCTTCACCTTCTGAGACTTCCCCAGAAGTTGAGAAGATGCAAGCATCATGCTGTTGTAACAGCCTGCAGAATGGTGAGCCAATTAAACCTCTTTTCTTCATGAATTACCCAGTCTCAGAGATTTCTTTATAGCAATGTGAGAATGGCCGTGGCCTAATACATATCCATTTTAAGCATGTTAAAGATGAGAAAACAGTCTTACAGAGGTAAAAATGAAATGGCTTACCTGGCATCAATCCTATTAGTTTTTAGGTCTGTCAAACTTGGTGGCCTAAAACAACAAAATGTATTCTCCCACAGTGCTAGAGGGGAAATGTCTGAAATTGAGGTGTTGGAGGGCTGTGCTCCCTCTGAAGGCCCTAGCGGGGATCCTTCCTAACCTCTTCCAGCTTCTGGCGGCTCCAGATGTTCCTCGGCTTGTGACTCCGTCACTCGTCTCTGCCTCTGTCTTCACATGGGCTACCTCTCTGTGGGTCTGTCTTCTTTTTTTCTGTCTCTTATGAGGACATCTATCACTGCATTTAGGGCCCAACCTAATCCTGGATGGTCTCATCTAGAGAGCTTTACCTTTATTATCTCTGCAAAGACTCTTAGGCCCAATAAGATCACATTCCGAGGTTCCAGGCGGAATTTTTTTTTTTTTTGGTGGTAGGGGAGTGGGCAGGGCACTACCCAAACTCACTGCAACATCCCTACCACGTACTGAAACAGAGAGTTAATACCAGACAGGACCAGTTCCAAAGCCCGTGCCTTTAACAGTCACACACTACCAGGATTGTTCCCATGGAAGATTTACAATGACAGTGAGCTTTCTTCGACCAGTCTGGAACCTGGGGCCTGCAGCTCTCGACTCTGGCTTCTCTTTGTGTGTGAATTTGAGTCTGCATCAAATATAGGTTTGCAATTTTCCAACAAAAAAGAAGAAAATTGACTTGGCATTGAGGTTCACCCTTTCCTGCCTCACCACCACACACAACTGGTCCAGCCACTAGGCATGTCCATGGGCTGTTCCTACTTCTGCACCCTGATCATTTCATGCTCCCGGCTGCCTCCTCATTTCTTATCTCTTGTCCCAGTTGGAAGGCTTTTGGTTGGCCTTTTAGGCTTGAGAAGGGGAGAAAGGAAGGGGAATGCTAAGACGACCCCCTCATGAGGATGTGCAATTTACAAGCCAGCTGCTTGGAGGAAGCACAAAAGGAAATTAGTAGATCCAAAAATAAAGAGATACCTGTGCTAGCCTGGTTTGCTTGACTAGGTTTGTCAGCTGTAAACCAAATTGCCTACTGAGGAAGGGTGTGGCTTACAAAGAGTAACATGAGGGAATTTCTTTGTGGTGATGGAGCAGTTCTGCATCCTGGCCGTAGGGAGGCTCACCGCCCAAACGCTTGTGTATATTTCACCCAAACTCTTTCCCTCTTGGAAAATAGGGTTAAAACTTGTCTTGCACTTTTTTCTAGCTTCTCTGAGGTAGTATAATGCTATGGCTAAAAATCAGGCTCAGGAATTAGATCTGAGTTGGAAACCCAGCCTTCCCTATTATTGGCTGTGCAATTTTGGGCAAGTGACTTACCTCTTCTGAGCCTCAGTTTTTAATTTGTATAAAGCGAATATTGACCTCAGGACTATTGTGAGGATTCAATGACCTGCTAGAGATGCAGTGGCCAGCATGGTAACTGGTGCACAAACAATACTGAAGAAAATGTCAGTGATGACTACTGTTATGATTTCTCAGCCTTACACACCTCTTATTCAAGTCTTCATCATTTCATTTCTCCTTAGAGTGGGAATGCAGTGGTGGTTCATGCTCTTTATCCCACCCAAAAAGGACGGCTGGCCTGAGTCCCTGGCACTCAATGTCCCTGTGCCGTGATCCCATCATGAGCTTGCGCTACTCATTCCCATTTCACCGTGGAGCACACAACTTCTTTCTCTGCTTGTTTGTTCTTTCCTGCTTGCCGAGAGCTGATGTCATTAGTTTGATGCAGACTCACAGACATCACGGGTTGCGTCTCTGTAACTCACTTTGTGTTTATACCACACGGATGCTTAGTAGTGTCTGGTGATGATGGTGTATTACAAATGACAGCTGAGTCAAGAATGCCCCTCTGCTGGCCTGAATAAGTCAAGGGGGTTTTGAAGCATCGTTCTTTCCACAAACAGTTGTTTAGCACATGTTAAGTGCTAAGTAGAAGGGATGCAATGATGATTAACTTATGTCTCTATCTTGCTTATTTTAGCCTAGGTCTTAATCTTGCTTATTTATGTGCATAATCTGAGCTCTTTGAGGTCAAGGACCATGTCTTGACCCCTCTCACAAATTTCAGTGCTTAGTACAGTATCTGGCATATAGTAAGTGCTAAATACTTCTTTGTTTTATTCATTGTTGATCCGAGCATTAGTTTTGAACTATCTAGTGTAGGCTGGGCTCTGTGCTAGACATAGAGAATACAACAGTGAAGCAGCCAGGCAGTCATCTGGAGGTGACAGATATGTAGATGAGTAATTAAGTTCTCGCAAGAATTTGGCAGTTCTGGGGTGGAGAGGCAGTGGGACCATTGAGGACAGATCGGCCAGTGCTACCTGGAAGAAGAGAATGCCTGCAGCCTTTGCATTGAGTCTGGTGGAGGAGGAAGGGTCCCTCACGTTGAGGATGGAAACAAGGGTGTTCCAAGCAGAGGAAACAGCATGTGCACAGTCACAGAGGTGAGAAAACAGCTGGAGCCTGGTGAATAGCAAATGACTGACAACCAGGGCTCAGAGGATGGGTAAGGAATGAATCTGGAAAGATAATTTGAAGGTAATAGGGAGCTATGAAAGAATGTCATGAAATGTCCTAGTCTTGTTCTCAAATGACTACTGTAGGGGTTGAATGGAGGACGATTGGGGCTGGTAAACAAACCCTTCTCTGACCCCGTTGGTGAACTTCGTGGAGAATCTTAGAGCCAGAAGCTCTTCAGTGGGCCAGCAAATCAGCTTTCTGAACGAAACTTACCTGATGTGTACTGTTTGCCAGTTCCCGTGGTGTAACTATTCCCAGCATGGCTGTCTTCAAGCTACCAACACAATGTCTCTGAATGAAGAGTTGGGAAAGAGATGTGCATGCACTTAGTAAGCATGGTGGAAAATATTAGAGCCAAAAAGGCTTCATTCTGTCCTTTAGAGAGCTTCTGTAAGGGTCCACAGAGACAACATGTGAGAAAGGAGCTTTGGAAATTGTAACTCAAATGTGAGGCAGTGGTCTGTGTGTGTTCGCCAGCATTCAATCTGTTCTTCCTAGCCGCATTACCTAGCATTTTTCTGGACAGGTTTCTCTCTCTTAGCCATGTGGTTTGGGTGGGACTGCCCCAGCACCCAGCTTCAAGACCTAACTAGTGCAAGCCAATGTGCAAATCTCCCTCCACCACGCCCTCAGCCCAGACCACAAGCATTGGCTCAGGGTGAGTATTGAACCAATTTCACATTGGCCTGTGAAATGCAAGAAGACGTTTGTTTGGATTTTTGACAGGCTTCTTTTCCCCTCTGAGGAAGCTACCAGAGGAGACCCTCTTTCCTCCTCAGGCTGTGGGGAAGCCATGTATTCACTGTGTTGCTAATGGAAAGGAAGTTTCTAGAGCATCAGAGGGTCTTGTACACACGTCCAAATGTGTGCAAACGCTGTTCAAATCTAACAGTTTCCAAGACAGAATGGAGAGGGAGAGAGAGGAACTGGGTCCTCAAAGAAAGAGAGGTATGTGGCAACTCTCCAGGAGACAGTGTCCCTCCAAGAAGAGGGCTTTCTGGAGAAAAGTAGTGACTTTGAGTCCAAGGACTCAAGCAGACCAAGGTAACCCAAGAAGAGAGTCAAGGGAGCAATCTCTCTTCCTCCCATCTTCCCTCCACTAGGATGCCTTTGGTCAAGCCCAACCTAGAAACCAGAGGGCAAGGGAGTCCACAGTGCCGTCTGCATGAGTCAGCTTCCTAGGCAGACAGTAAAGGAAGATGGAGAGTGGAGCTGGAGGGGCAAGCAGGAAAGATCTGGAACAAATGTGCTCAGAAAAGAAAGGACAAGAGGATCCCACATGGGCTTGCAGGTATAATACAGAAGCTTCCAACCAGAATGGAATGGGCTCCCTGTAAGGAGTCAAGAGACCTGGACCCTTGACCCTGCTGTGCCACACAGAAGTCGGAGACCTGAAGTAAGTAACTTTTCTTCTCTCAGCCTTCCTTTCCTCTTCTGCAAAAGAGGGAAATCTGACGTGCCCTGCTTGCCTCAGATGGCCTGAAGTTCAAACAAGGGAACAGGTGGGAAAATGTGTGCTCTTCACAGAGGTAGATTTTTATCTCTGCTGCTTTCCAGCCCCTGGAAGAGAACCTAACACATAGCAGATGCTAATATGTATTTGTCTAAATAATCATGACATTGGAACCCAATCGATGTCTTCTAGAATCCCATGGAGGGTGGATTCACAGCCCCTTCCACCCAATAATGGGGTGAACTGTATGGACTAAAACCTTCTTGAGGTTATAGCCTCTTATAACCTGCCTTATAAGCATGCTGCCCATTCAGAATTGGTCATTTTGTAAATTAAGTGGGGCCTCATGGTGGTAGCGGGGCTCCCGGTGATAGTCAGAAGCATACCATCTACTGAAAAAGGACAGAAACCCAACTCAAATAGACTTAACCAAAAAGGAGTATGTATTGGTTCACAAAACAAAAAAATCCATGTCAGATCAAGCAAGTTAGAATAAGGACCCATCAGTTCAAACACGGACCCTTTCCCATGCATGTAAAAGTAGCCCCTGAATTAGCCCTAGGTAGTAGGTTGAATGATAGTCTCAAAAAGACATGTCAGGCCAGGCGCAGTGGCTCACGCCTGTAATCCCAGCACTTTGGGAGGCCGAGGCAGGCAGATCATGAGGTCAGGAGTTCGAGACCAGTCTGGCCAACATGGTGAAACCTCATCTCTACTAAAAATACAAAAAAATTAGCCAGGTGTGGTGGCGGGAGCCTGTAATCCTAGCTACTCAGGAGGCTGAGGCAGGAGAATTGCTTGAACCAAGGAGGTGGAGGTTGCAGTGAGCCGAGATTGTGCCGCTGCACTCAAGCCTGGGTGACAGTGCGAGACTCTATCTCAACTAAACAAAACAAAAGACAAACAAACCAAACCAACCAAACAAACAAACCAAAAAACCAAAAGACATACGTATCCACATCTTACTCCCTGAAACCATGAATATGGAAACAGGGTCCTTGCAGATGTAGTGAAGGATCTGGAGATAAGATCATCCTGGAATACCTGGGTGGGCCCTAAATCCTATGACAAGTGTCCTTACAACAGACAAATAAAGGAGAGACAAATAAGGAAAAGGAGAAAAGGCCATCTGAAGATAGAGGCAGAGATTGGAGTGATGCAGTCACAGTCAAGAAATGCCTGGAACCATTGGAAGCTGGAGAGGCAAGGAAGGACCTTCTCTTAGAGCTGTCAGAGACAATGTGACCCTGTTGACATCTTGATTTCAGACTTCTGGTCTCCAGGACTGAGAGTTTAAATTTCTGTGGTTTTTAAGACACTTGGTTTGTGGTCATTTGTTACAGTAGCCACAGAAAACTACACTATTTTCAAATTATTCTAATCTGAACGTACTGCTTCCTGTGCTGGAACTCTTATAGATACTTTACTTAAAATACAAGTAGGTTTGGAGGTGTCATTTGTGACTGCGATGAGGAACAGAGTGGCAAGGGAAGGCGGGGGATGTTTGCTTATGAGCCTGCATTCCCAGAGATGGTTGGCTTTTCCTACCAAAACCCAGATCCCTGTCATTGGTCAAAAAATATGTACTGAGCACCTGTCGTGTAACAGGGACAGGTTGCTATGGCAGTAAGTAGGACACACATGGTCTGTGCCTTTATAGCTTATGTGTTAGAGTGACAGGATATCACAGTGACTTAAAAGCCATAAAGTGGGGCACAGTTCTTGTTAGCTAAGGCTGAGTCACAAACTGCCCCCAGACTTTGTGACTTAAGACGACAGCAATCTTAAAACAACAATGGCAGCAATGTTGCTCACAAATCAGAAGCTTGGGCTGGTCTCAGTGAGGAAGGCTTGTCTCTTCCCCATGTGGCATTGGTTGTGTTGACTAAGGGCTGGGGGATCTATTTCCAAAGTGGCCTATTCATATGACTGGCAAGATGGTGCTTGCTGTTAGCTGGGAACTCAGCTGGGGCTGTTGGCTGGGAGGCCTCAGTTTACCTCCACGTGGGCCTCTCCATGTGTCCTGGGCTTCCTCACAGCATGCAGACTGGGTTTCAAGGGTGAGTTCCAAGAGAAACCAGCAGAAGTGACATGGTTTCCTAACCCAGCCTCAGAGGGCATGCAATGTCACTTTTGCTATATTCTACTCATAGGGACAGTCACAAAGTCCCTCTTAGGTCCAATGAGAGTGGAAATGGACTCCTACATGGACATTTTCAGACATGTAAAAACCATTCAGGATCTATCTTGATTTATGGCATCAAGGGAGGCTTCCTTGTAAACACATTTCTTCAGCAGGGACATGAAGAATAGAAAGAAGTTATCCCAGGAAGGAGAGGGTAGGAAGAGCCTCCTATACCATCAAGAGAGAAGGTCATTAGGACAGATGAGAACATGTGTTTTGGAGGCTTGGAGGGGAAGACAGTGTGACTGAGGCAGAGAGTGAGGGAGAACAGGCAAGAAATAAGAATAAAAAGGTAGACAGACTGGTTCACATAAGACCTTGTGGATCAAGGTAAGGCTTCTGGACTTTATCCTGAGTATGAAGGGAAGCCCATCAAAAGGTAGAGCAGAGGCACTATCAGATATGCCTTTTAGGAAGGCCACATTGGTCACAGTGTGGGAAATGGCTTGAAGTGGCACCACCAGGGAGGGTGCTATGGGAGTGGTCCAGATGAGAGATGCTGGGGGCTTAGGAAAGGTAGTGTAAGGGGATGGAGAGATGGATGGATTAGATACGATAAGCAGGTAGAATTAGTAGGATTGGTGGTTTGATATATGGTATGGATGGAGAGGAGGGGTCAAGAAACACTTGGGGTGATTTGATTGAATAATTGGTCCCAATTCTTGAGTTCCTTAAAGACATATTACACATCCACAACCCTGCCATGGCGTCATGATTGGGTGGGGGTACTTTCCTGTCCCCTGACTCTAATACTTGCCATGGGACTTTTTTTGCCCAATGGAGTGCTAGCAGATGTGAGGTAAACAGAGACTTCAACATGAGCAGAGACTTGGAACGTGCTTGTGCAGTTGACCTTGACCCTCTTGTACTGTGGTGATGCACTATGTGAAGAACAGGTCCAAGTAGCTGCTGCTGTTTTTATAAAAGTCATGCAGCCTTGAGCTGATGACATCATGGTAAGAGCTAGACGTGAGAATATACGTACTCATTAGACATTTTAGTACTTAAGTAATATATTATAGACAGCAAGAAGCAATGTAGTGTAGTAGCAATGTTTGTATCTGAGAAGGAATTGTAGACCTGGGCTCTAGAATGTGACATGTAGAGCACGCTACATGATCTAGGTGACTGCTGGTACGGGGAGGGTGAAAGACACTTGAAACAGATCTAAACCCAGTTTATAGCCTGGAGCCCAGAGTCAGAATCTAGAGCATTAAGTTCATCCTAGCTCAGCTGGTTATAGTCAATTTACAGGTCTGTGAACATGATAATAAATGAATGTCCTTATAATGAGTTTTGGGATTGTTTGTTATGCAGCATTATTGTAGCATAGCTGACTAATACAGATGGCTTGGGTCATTTGGGCAATGGCTTTCATATGTTGGATTGCCACCACTTGTGTGTTTGCTAAAACAGTCAACTCTCTGATTCCAATTTTGCAATCATGCGCCTGCCATGAAACTCATGGGGGCTTAACTCTGTTATTCCTTCTTCTGATAACCTCTGTACTCCATGCTGGGTGGGACTTGTGAGTATGCCATTTGAAGCAAGACCTATGGGACAATGAATCAGAAAATCAGGAAGTTCTTCCCACTACCTCTCACCTCACTTTTTTGCTGCCTGTTAAGCCAAGTGATTTAGAATACCTCAGAGCTTGGAGTGACTCAAAATTTGTTTTGGGGAAGGACACACGGATGGTGACATGTGGAAGAAGTTACTTATCCTAACCAGATGCCCAACACTGATGATGTCATTGAAATGGAGGAAGACGGAAGCCCACCAAATCAGTATGGAACATTTCCTCTAGGAAACAGTGTGCCCTGATATATTAAGTGTTTGACTGTGTTCGGCACGAACACAACTTAGCTTTTCTTTTTATGAAAGCAATAAGCATTTATAAAATTCTACCCCTTCCACCCTTCACCTAACTTATAAGCCCTTTAGCTATAACCTTCTTGTGACCCTCAGTTTATAGAGACCCAAGTCATTTAAAACTCAATCCAAAGTGAAACACGTTTCAGTCATGGTAAAATTAATTCCCTCAGTCTTCATTGGTCTGAGACCTCGTGGGGGGATCTGTGGTTTGAGGAGGGGCTGGGGAAAAGGAAAAGAAGGAGAGTTTTGTGAATAGAAAGGAGTCTTCTAACAGGAAAGATATTTTTAAAGCTGCATTTGGGTACCGTTCCGTTTGGAAGGAATTTGTTATAATGGCAATATATAAATCTTTGAATGGTCTCATAAATCATAGCTCTATGCCCAGCCAATCAGAAGCCATGAAAACCTGGCACTGTGGAGCACTCAGTTGTTACTAGAAAGATCCTGTGTGGCTCCTTGGAAGTGGAATCGGAAAATTTGGCTACACTTGGGGGTGTGTGGAATGTCTTGAATTACTTCTCAAACATTTTAGATTTGATAAAACCCAAGACACAGCTTTTCCAGCCCCATTTCCCTTCTCTCCCACCCCCAATAATTATTAAACCCATGTGTACATCAAGAGAAGCTTAATCCATGTGTTTCTGATTCATTTACACTTAACTCATCAAAATATTGTTTTTACAGGGCTGTTTGTTGTCCAAAAACCCTTTTCCCCTAAGCTTGAAAGCTTAACTTCTCAGAAGCAGGAAGCTGCCTTTTGCCAAGAGTAAATGGGTGAGAAGTCCAAGGGTCTCGGTTTTGAAGTATGTGCAACGAATGTTCAAACAGGTTCTGAACGGAGCCAAATCTACTTTTCTATCTCCAAGAAATCTCGAGAGAACCACGGGGCGGAAGTTTCAAGGAACATCGTCTCGTCCCAAACCACATGAAATTGTATTCCAATGAGAAGCATGGCCAAACCCACCAGAATACAAAAAGCAGGGATGGAAGGAGACTGACAATGGTGACTTTGTGAAATGAGAGAATTGTCTCGAAAGGGAGTGATGATACAGAAGATGCTGATTTCGGCACTCCCTGTCTGAAGTGCTAACCTCATTGGGTTTTTGCTCTGCACCGGGTACTGCTATCTACACTTTTCATGTGTATTCGCTTACTTGACACGCGATGGAGGAGGTATTTTTCAGAGGAGAAAACTGAGTCATGGACAAAGTGAGTGATGTGACTGAGATTGTTCATCTAAGACGTTGCAGAGCTGGGATTTGAACGTAGTTTGTCTGCCTCTGGAATCTGAGCTGGTAAACATCACACGGCACTCTGTGGCTCGTCTGTGACTGGTCGGTCCATTGGAGGAAAATGGTTAGAAGTCCTACTCTGTGCCCCTCAGTGTGCCAGTACCTGGAGATACTTCCTCCGGATACTTCCTGGAGGAGGTAATAGAGTCCCTACCCCCATGAAAGTTAATCTGGTGGTGGAAGACAAACATAAAACAAGTAGTTGATCTGAGCTCTGAGAAGTACCATAAAGGCAACGCACAGGTATAATGATGGGGGAGGGAGGGGTGGCACTTGGTCTGCAAAGTAGGGGAAAACTGTCTGTGTAAGTGGCATTTTATCTCAGACTGGAAGAGTGTTGTTATGGGTTCAATTCCATCCTCTTCTCCCCAACATTCCCATGTCAAAGTCCTAACCCCTAGACCTCAGCATGTGACCTTATTTGGAAATAGTGTTGTTGCAGATGTAATTAGTTAAGATGAGGTTAGAGTAGAGTAGGGTGGGCCCCTGGTGTAATATGACTGGTATCTTTATAAAAAGGGGAAATTTAGAGACAGACACACACACACACAGGGAGAAGGATATGAGAACAGGAGGCAGCGATCAGGCTGGTATTTCCACAAGCCAAGGAGTGCCAAAAACTGCCAGCAAATCACCTTCAAAAGGAGTTTGCTATCTTGATCTTGGACTTTCATATTCCAGAACTGTGTTTTATCCACTCCCATCATGGTACCTTGTCATGGCAGCCCTAGCAAATGAATACAGAGGGGAAGGTGCCAGTCAAGTGAGGAGGGAGTGGAGAGTAGGAGAGAGGGAAGAAGAAACAAAACCCAGGAAGAAGAGTTAGCATGTGCGAAATTCCCAAGGGAGGAAGGCGCCTGACGCATTTGGGAAGGTGGAACCAGGGAGAGGGGAGGGTGGAAGATGAAGCGGGTGAAACCAGATTCTGGCGTCCCTAATACCCAACGTGGTGTTTACATGAAGGACGACGTGAAACCAGTGAAGGGTTTTAACCAAGGGGCAAACGTAATTGGATCTGAATTTTAACATCATTGTTCTGTTGCTGTGTGGAAACTGAATTTTGGGGGTGGTTGGAAAGAATAAATGTAGAACAGTTTAGAACCTATTGTGTTTGTGCCCAGGAGTTTCAGCTGAATTCTTCAGATTGGTTACTCTTCCAAACAGGCCATTTTCATCAAGCCATTTCCCTACTCAGACACATTCATTGTTTACGGTGTACCGCGCTCTGAAACTGTGCTGTCCAATAGGGTAGCCACTGGCCACATGTGGCTCCTTTAAATTAAAATTAAATAAAATTAAAGACTCAGTTGCTCCATCTCACTGAGATGTGCCTATGTGCTCACTAGCCACATCATTCATTGAAAGTTCTGTTAGACAGCTCTGGTCTAGGGAATCACAGAGGACTAGGGCACCATCCCTTCCTTGTTTTTAGATCAGTGAAAAGCCCCAGACAGTTGGATTTCATAGACCAGCGAGAACTTTTAAAAGTACTCTAAGAAAATGAAAAGCCAATTCACAGAGCTGGAAAAATACCTGCACTGACTATGACTGGTATGGGGTTCTGTAAATAATATTTTAAGATCTCCCCGCATCAGAAAATGAGAGAACAACTCAGTAGAAAAATGCAAGAGACTTGAACAGGGATTTTCCAAAGGAGAATATCTGAATGGTCAATAAATAGATGAAAAGGTACTCAGTCCTATGAGGAGTCAGAGAAATGCCCATTAAAGCCACAATAAGCTGCTATTCACGCCCACCAGAATGGCTCAGATGGAAAAGACAAACAATATCAGACTAAGGACATGCACCAGAGTTTCTAGGATTAAAAGACTGTCCATACTAAGTGTTGGCAAGGATGTGGAGTGACTCAAACTCTCATAAGTGTTGGTGAGAGTGTAATTGGCACAACCTCTTTGGAAAGCAGTTTGCTGTTCTCCACTAAAGACAGGGCGGCTTTATAATTTATTATCCAAACCAGCTCACTTTCAGGAATGAAAGGGGGGAAGTGTTCACTGATTCCCCAGGCATTGATTGGGACAGTCCTTGAACACACAATTAGTCTAATCAAAATAGATATTCATGTGTATGACCCAGCAAATCCACACCTAGCTGTGTATGTGCATGTATATATCCAACAGAAATGTGTGCACAAGTGACAGAATGTTCTCAGTGGCACTATTTGTAGTAGCTCCAAACTGGCAGCAACCAGAATGCCCTTCATGCAGTGCAATACTGTGCATCATCAAAAACGAACTAATCTGTGTGAAATACCACAACAACGAGGAATGTTAGAGATATATTGGGGCCAGGTACAGTGGCTCATGCCTGTAATTCCAGCACTTTGGGAGGCTGAGGCGGGCAGATTGCTTGGGCCCAGGAGTTTGAGACCAGCCTGGGCAACATGGAAAAACCCTGTCTCTACAAAAAATACAAAAATTAGCCACGTGTGGTGGCATGCATCTGTGGGCCCAGCTACTTAGGAGTCTGAGGAGGCAGGATCACCTGAGCCTGGGAGGCAGAGGGTGCAATGAGCCAAGATCACATCGCTGCACACCAGCCTGGGTAATGGAGTGAGATCCTGTCTCAAAAAAAAAAAAAAAAAAGAAAGAGAGAGAGAGAGAGAGAGAAAGAAAGAAAAGCAAGAGAGAGAGAGGAAGAGAAAGAAAGAAAAAAAGAAAAGAAAAATGTTGGACAAAAAAACCCATGTATGAAAGAATATATCAGTTATAATCTATTTGAAATAGAAAACTAAAGGCAGGACTTCGTGTTGGAAATCAGGGTGGTGTTCTCCTTTGGGGATGAGTGAGGGGATGATGAGGAGAAGGGCTAGCAGAGGGGCTTCTGGGGTGCTGGCAAATATTTTATTTTTTGACCTAAATTGTGGTTACACGGGTTTTCATTTTTTGATAGTTCAGCTGTACAGCTATATTTTTTGCTCTTTTCTGTATATATGCTATATTTCACAATTAAAAATGAATGCAAAACTATTATCTGGGCTTGTCATAGAGTTTTCAGGTTTTCATTTCACCTAATAAGTAAATCTAATAGAATGATGGCTACCTCCCTTTAAAGTCATCACTTCATAAGAGATAAAAAATTCAACATCAAAGTAGAAGGGATATAATTTTAAAATTAAGAATACAGCTATAAAATAAATTTCTCATTTTGAAAAATTGACTAGGCTGATGATGTAACTTCGATCATTTCACAGAGAGCCAGTGGAAACATTTCCACAGACTCACTTTTGGAAACCTTTGGTTTAGTGGGGTCCCATCACTTACACAAGGCTGCCAAAGTCTCTTCTTTGGAACTGAAGAGGTCTTTTAAAATAAGCTAGGAAAGTGCAGGGATTAAAAAAGGTCTAGTAGGTTTCCTTGCTGCAGGACTTGTCAGAGCCTTTACCATACAAAGATGCACTGTGACTCTCTAGGAGATGGATAAAGAATGCAGCATTTCCCAACCTCATTTGCTAACAGAACCATGTTTCTGTTGAACCATTTCTAGGGACAAGTGGTCAAAGGGACATACTTTGGGGACCCTAAGCCTATAGCAGGGGTCAGCAAGACAAGGTCTATAGTCTGGATGCCTGTTTTTAGAAATAAAGTTTTGCTGGATTGCAGTGATGACTATTATTCATTTACATATTGTGTATTAACTGTGATGACAACAGTGAAGTCATTGTGACAGAGACCATATGAGGCCCACAAAACCTAAAATATTTACTATTTGAACTTTTACAGACAAAATTTGTTGAACTCTGGCCAGGAGGACAAAGTTTCAACTCTTTTTCCTAGAGTTCAAAACTATCTAGAAGCAGACCCAACCCAGCCTCCTTTTTGATGTTAAATTGATGAGTTTCCTGTGTATGAAAGATCTGTTTTGGTCTCGTACATTCAATGAAACCCTTCTACTCTCTGTCTTTCCCCAGTCATCCTCACTGACTGGACTAATGGACCCATTTCTCACTCCTGTCCCTTTTCCATTCCACAAGTGCCTACTCCATGAAGCCTTCCCTGATTCCCCATCTCCATACAGCTCAGGATTTTGGCTTCCCGGATCTCCCATTGCTTTTCCTCTTTAATAGCAGTTGCCATAGATGGACCCTGTATTCTTTAGGATTAGATTGTAACAAAGCTCCACATTGTCTTTTCATAAGTAAGCTAGATATTTATTTCTCTCCCTTTTAAAAGTTCAGAAGTAAGCAGTCAGGATCAAGCTTGCTGCTTTGCCATGGATGGCCTCCACATCCAAAGTTACCTCGTGGCTCAAGATGGCTGCTCTGGTTCAAGCCATCATACTCTTATTCCAGTCAGAAGAAAAAGCAAAGCTGCTTTTGCTTTGACTGAAACTTAGAATGTAATTACATGATTACCTCTAGCTGTAACAGAAGCTGAGCAATGCAGCTCCGCTGCACCACTGCCGTCCCCGCCACATCCCCAGGCATCATAGTTCTAAGGAAGAAGGGGAGTCTAGGCTATGGAAGGCAAACCAACCATGTATCTGTGCAGTGTGAGCTTCGGTCTATTTAAGCTTATTATCCTAGTATATTACCTACAGTGGCAGGCATATGTGATTTCTGCCTTCTTAGCATGCGTTTCTCATTTTCCTAGGAACATTACTCTAGTTTTGTTTTGGGAGCACTTTCTCCCCCAGCTGGAGATGTTGATCAAGGTGCTGTTCCTTCCTTAGTAAAGGGGTGAGAATGAGGCCCAGGAAGATCCGCTGGACTGTCCTGGAAACTGAAGTCTTGAGTAGAGTGATGCAAAGACTGAAAATGGGTTGGAGCTGATTTCACCCAGACGATCATGCCCTAGAAGAATGTCACTATAGGTTCCTTGTCCCTTGGCACAATGCCTTGCTTCCTGTCTTTCCTGAGTCCTTTCTGCAGGGTTCATGAGCCTATTCATTCATCTTACAAGAATGTCCTGCTTTGCTTATGGAATCCTGAGTTGGCCTCTGTTGCCCACGACTGAGAAAATCCTCAGGAATACACGTGTATACTCAGGGCTTCAAAACGGGTGGATGGAATTAATCAGTACAGATCACAGAACTTCCCTTTGCCAGCCTCAGAAAACGGTCCTGTTTGAACTGGATCAAGACACACACGGTTCATACAACATGAGGCACCATTCAAAGAGGAAGAAACCGCTGAGCTAGGGGGTTTCAGTTGCCACAACCCTGAGTCTCCCAACCTCGGAGGGTCTCATGTTTTCCTTGCCTGTCAGATTCATAAATTTGAGATGGAGAATGTTAAAAAAAGATCCCAGTCCACTCCCCGGAGGCCCATGCCAAAATATTTCCCTTCAATGGATGATTTATCATTGGTTGCTCATGGGTCTAGATCTTTGCAAGGATTGCTCTCTGCTAATGGCGGTATGTTTATATCTGGATCAACAAAGTCATGCCTACCTCATCCCAACCACCACCACCACTATTTCTTCTTAGGCCCCAAAGGCTCTTAAGAAATTTAGGCAAAGGCCAGGCACGGTGGCTCACGCCTGTAATCCCAGAACTTTGGGAGGCTGAGGCAGGTGGATTACGAGGTCAGGAGTTCGAGACCATCCTGACCAAGACGGTGAAACCCCGCCTCTACTAAAAATACAAAAAATTAGCTGGGCGTGGTGGCACACGGTTATAGTCCCAGCTACTCAGGAGGCTGAGGCAGGAGAATCACTTGAACCCAGGAGGCGGAGGTTGCAGTGAGCCGAGATCGTACCACTGTACTCCAGCCTGGGCAACAGAGTGAGACTCCGTCTCAAAAAAAAAAAAAAAAGAAAGAAAGAAAGAAATTTACGCAAATGACAAGAGCAGGCTGTGTTCCAAAAGTTTATTGTAGGTTGTTTGACAGGAATGAATAGGCATTTCACCACATAAGCAATGTTATGCCTGTGCAAAGTGGTACAAAGAGAAGGATCCCATTTTTGTTGTGCCCCCAATACACACCACACTCATGTGTATGTTCACACACACACACATATATACTCGTATATCTATCCATGCCTATGTAAAGCTATGTGAAAAAGTGGAAGAAATCACAGCGGATTGCTAATGTGGGTATCTTTGAATAATGGGATAGTGAGCAATTTCTTTTTCCACGCCTTATTTACGTGAAAAACATTTCCTTTCAACGAACACAATTATTTGAATAATTAATCCACAAATAATTACATATTTACAACAAGAAAGCATATTAAGGGTAGTGCATGCCTCATGACAGCACTATTCTAATAATTTAATTGCAGTGGTTTTAGAATATTAACATTTGTAAACCAACACAAATTTAATGCTCAGTCTTTAAGCTTATTTAAAAAATGGTTTCTTAGTGTAGCAGCAGGCGGAAAGCTGTGTGCATACAGGCACTGTTTGCTTGCGTATGGTACCCCCAGCGTTAAGTATTAAAGGGGAAGAAGGCAGGAAAGAAGAAACAGAGGAGCCACGTGGTATGGTAGAGAGAGCTTTAGAAGACAGAGTCAACATTTTAGGCTTTCCCCTAGAGCTCTGTCTTTACCGAGGTGTGTGACCTTCGGCAAGTCATTTCTCACCTGAGTCTTGCTTTATCCATCTGCACAATGAGAAGACAGGGCTACATTTTTCTAGATCAGCGATTGGCAAACTCTGGCCTGTGGGCCAAATCTGGCCCACTACTTGTTCTTGTCAATAAAGTTTTATTGAAACTCTTTATATACATTCACTTATATATCATCTATGGCTGCTATTACCCTACAATGACAGAGTTGAAGAGTTGCAATGGAAAGACCTGATGATTTGCAACATCTAAAATATTTACTGTCTGGCCCTTTACAAAAAAAAGTTGCTGACTCCTGGTCTAGGTGACTCTCAGTGGAATCTGTATGTGAATCTATATTGCCCAGTGGTTTTCCACCGCTGTGACTTTGGAGGTGGGGTATGCATTTTCCTCCCTGATTGATCCTCATCCCAATCCAATGAGGGGGAGGAGGTGGTCAAGGGGGAAGCTTTTGAACTTTTGTGAGCCACCCTACTGTATGGTTCATCTCTTTACTCTCTCAATCTGCTGCTGAAGGCTCAGCAAAATTGACTATTCTGAGAGGAGGAATTTGAGGGGTGGGGATGGAAAAATCTACCTTTAGGATGATGCTCTAAAGTTAGAAAATTGCCCGAGTAATTGACTGTGCTGTCAGCACCTTTAAATGATCTGTAAAACAGATCCTCGGGCCCTTCCTGTGCTTTCTCTTATGCCAGCTTGTGGGCATTTCTGAACAGTGTCCTTCGTCGATTCTTGGAAACATTTTTCCTTCCTGTGCAAAATAATCATAATCATTTTCCCGAAGACATTCAGGCAATGGAACCCATCCTGCATGTGTGTGCTTTTCTCTCTGGTGTAGTTGTCCTGCTCTTTTTGGACTCCTGAATTATAGATTATACTCTGCTTTGTGCCTTTTAATTTGGCCCATGGATACTGAAACCATTTCAACTGACCCTGCACTTTTCCCACTTACAGCTTTGCAGGCAAGACAGCCCTAATTTTCTGGACAAATGACCCTTTGCTGCACCAGCTGTGTCTAATCAAATCCTAGGGCTTCCTACTCACCAAAGATAACACTGAGTCACAAGTATTCACAATCTGATTCCCCAGGGAGGACAGACCCCTGACCTGGAAGGCCTGGAGACCCTGCAGCAGTGTGTAACCAATGCTCATAATTGTCCACTCTCTGAAACATTACAAGAGCTTATTCCAAAGCACTCTCCCTTGCTCCCTTTAGAGCACACAAGCCATGACTCAGTGAGGGCTGGTTGGTCTTTGTTTATCTCAGGGGACTCTCTCCCTGTTTGACTCTGATTTCTGGGACAAGCCTAACAAGAAATGGAGACCAAACACTTCTGAGTTTCCTTCCTTCCTCGCCCTCCTGCATTAGCAGCTCTTTTCAGATCCAAATCTTCTGAATCTTGTCTCTGCATCCCACATGATCATTGTATTTCTCACAGGCTATTTAAAAAGGTTGGTATGAGTCGAAGATGAGGGAGAGGATGACATTGTCATATTTTCGACATGAGTCCACATTTAATGTCTTTCTTCCAAGGATGAAATAAAATAATGAATGTAAAGTGTTTTCTAGAGCAACAAGCCTCAACCTATCATGTTTGCATGAATCCGCTAAAATTCAGGTTCTGGGCTGGGCGCGGTGGCTCACTCCTGTAATCCCAGCATTTTGGGAGGCCAAGGCGGGTGGATCACAAGGTCAAGAGATCAAAACCATCCTGGCCAACATGGTAAAACCCTGTCTCTACTAAAAATACAAAAATTAGCTGAGCATGGTGGTGTGCACCTGTAGTCCCAGCTACTCTGGAGGCTGAGACAGGAGAATCGCTTGAACCTGGGAGGCGGAGGTTGCAGTTAGCCAAGATCATGCCACTGCACTCCAGCCTGGCAACAGAACAAGACTCCCTCTCCAAAAAAAAAAAATTATGTAGGTCTGGGTAGGGCCGGGAATTCCGCATTTCTCTCTCTCTCTCTCTCTCTCTCTCTCTCTCTCTTTCTCTCTCTCTCTCTCTTTCTCTCTCTCTCTGTTTAAAGATAGGGTCTCACTCTGCCATCCAGGCTGGAGTTCAGTGGTGCAATCATAGCTCACTGCAGCCTCTGTCTCCCAGGCTCAAGTGATCTTGCCACCTCAGCTTCCCAAGTAGCTGGGACTACAGGCATGAGTCATTGTGCCTGGCTAATTTTTAAATTTTTTGGAGAGACGGGGATCTCATTATATTGCCTAGGCTGGTCTTGAACTTCTGAGCTCAAGTGATCCTCCCACCTCCGCCTCTCAAAATACTGGGATTACTGGTATAAGCCACCACACCTGGCCTGGATTCTGCATTTTTAGTAAGGTTCCAGGTGATGCTGATGCTGATGCTGCTGGTCTGAAGACCACACTTTGGATAACAAGATTGGATAACACAACAAGGTTTGAATACATAGTATCCAACGGCATTAAATGATGGCTTCCTTTTCCATGTATACTAGACCCTCAATAGCCCTTGATACTGACAAGAGATAGGACAAGAATCCAAACCCATGTCTGTGGATCCAGCCCACTACAAGGCTCTAGGACTTCTGGTATACCTGTATCAGGTCCAGAGGATAAGGCGAGCATAGAATATGATTAAATGTTCTGTTCAAGCAACAAATAGTTATTGAGCGTATGCTCCACCCTTGAAACTCAGTGAAAATTCTAAGTTTTGGCCAAAGGGGCTTTTATATGATCTCATTTCTGTCTCAGGAGTTTGCACTTGTATCCTCTGCCTGAATTGCTTTCTCTTGGTCTTCCTGTTGGCCAGGCACAGCCCCATGAGAGAAGGACTTGGTCAATGCTCTTTTCTGGGTACATGGTTGGCATTCAATAAATGTTCGTTGGATGAATGGATGACCCAGAAGAAAGATATGGTAAGCAATGTAACAGGGGCAATATTTAAACCACTTCCAATAATGCCTTTTGATTTCTCATCTCTGGCAGAATTTATAGGCTATCTACTAATATACTGATGGTGAATTATTCTTACTGAGTGAATAAAAGCTGTTCTCATGAAGACCTTTGTGATACCACAGCATTAGCAGAATCCCATCTAATATATATAATTAAAAGCCACAAAATCAGATACACTGGGTGTATTAGTCTGCTAGAGCTGCCATGCCAAAATACCACAAAGCAACAAATTTATTTTCTCACAGTTCTGGAGGACAGAAGTCCAAGATGAAGGTGCCAGCAGGGTTACTTTCTCGTGAGGCCTCATTTCTCAGCTTTCACACGGCATCTTCTTGCTGCTGTGTCCTCACATAGCCTTTCCTTTGTGCGTAGAGAGAGGTGGATCTCCAGTGTCATCTCCTCCTCCTCCTCCTCCCCCCTCCTCCCTCCTCTTTCCCCCTCCTCCCCCTCTCCCCTTCCTCTCCCCTTCCTCTCCCCTTCCTCTCCCTCCTCCTCCTCCCCCTCCTCCTCGTCTTCCTCCTCCTCCTCCTCCTCTTCCTTCTTTCTTCCCCCCCACTTTCCCACCCCCGCCATTCTCCTTCTTTTTTTGAGACACGGTCTTATGTTTTCCTTCATACTGGAGTGCAGTGCTGTAATCTTGACCCACTTCAGCCTCAACCTCATGGGTTCAAGAGATCTTCTGCCTCAACCCCCCAAGTAGCTGGGACTACAGGTACGCACCACCACACTGGGATAATTGTGTGTGTGTGTGTGTGTGTGTGTGTGTGTGTGTATATTTTTGTAGAGATGGGGTTTGGCCCTGTTGCCCAGGCTGGTCTTGAACTCCTGAGCTCAAGTGATCCACCTGCCTTGACCTCCCAAAGTGCTGGGATTACAGGTGTGAGCCACCACGCCTGGCGAAGTGTCTTCCTCTTCTAATAAGGAGAGCAGTCCCTTAAAGGCTTTATCTCTAAACAGTCACACTGGCGGTTTAGGGCTTCAACATATGAATTTAGAGGGTACACAGTTCAGTCCATAACCCTTTAAGAGATTCTGACCTAGGCTTAGTTGAGGTACGTGGTCTTGTGAATATATAGGGAACCCAGGAAAGCTTCCTGATGAGAGGGGCTGTAGGGTGCTCAGAAGCTGGTCTGTGGTTTCTGTTCTAGCTCCTGCCATCAAGGTGACCCAGCTCTTTACTGAGCATGTGCTCCTTTCTGTCTCACTTATTTTTAAAACAAATAATTTTTTTTTTTTTTTTTTTTTTTTATAGAGATGTGGTCTTGCTATGTGGACCAGGCTGGTAGCCAACTTCTGGCCTCAAGCGATCTTCCCATCTCTGCCTCCCAAACTGTTGAGATTATAGGCATGAGCTACCACGCCCAGCCTCTGTCTCACTTCTAAGTGCATTCTTCCTGATCTCCAGCAGCACTTTAGGTTTTCCCTTTTACAAGTCTTATCACCTGTTACCTTAATTGCTTTTTAAACTACTGAGCTCTGGGAGAGTGCACGGGACTTTCCGTTTTGTTCTTTGCCACAATTCCAGAGGTTCAGTAATATTTGCAGGTTTAAAATGACCATGCAACCAAGCACTACAATCGAGGTACACGTTGGAAAAAAGTCCAAGGCTTAGCATGCTGCCTTGATTTCTTTGGTTTGTGAAACCAGCAAATGTTCACTGAGTGTTTGCTGTGTGCCAGGCGCTTGCTAGGCCCTGGGGATGCAGCGGCGAATGAGAAACACAAGGTACCTTTCCTCATAAAGTTGCATTCTATGGGGAGGCGGGACGGATGTAACACCAGTAAGCAAAACAAATTACAAGATAATTTTAGATAATGACAAGTGCTCTAAAGAAAGTGAAACAGAATCGTATAGAATAAACAGAGTAGGCATAAAGGATTTGCTGAAGGAAGGAAAGAAGGAAGGAAGCAAGCAAGGAAGGAAAGGAGGGAGGGAGGGAGGGAGGGAGGGAGGAAGGGAGAGAGGGAAGGAATTGCTATACAAGGCTTCCTAATTGGTGTTTTCAGTTTCAAGCAATGCTAGTATGTTGCAGAATAACCAGATATACCCATTCGTTTTCTTGCTGCTTTCAAAATTTTTAACTTTTTAATTGAAATATAGGTGATCAGAAAAGTGAAAATGTTCGTTGTAAAGCTTGATAAAACTTCACGAACTGAACGTATCCATATCAAGTTGCTGAACACTGGTGACACCTCAGAACCCCACCTCACGTTCCCTTCTGGACTTTACTAACACCATTCTGACTTCTAACTTGTGCTGGACTTTAAACCATCAGGGCCAATAATATTCCAGAGTGGAGTGCTAAAATCACATACATTCTGGTTTGCAGAGCACACTTCTGCCGATACTGAGTCCCAAACCGTGACATTTCACCAAAATACATGAGTTGGCTCTGTCCCAACAAACTTGTTAAAGTGGTCCTGTCCCTTCTCCTAACACTGGCTTCACAAGCTCTGCTCTCTCTTTTTGGTCTTTAGCATCAGCTTTCTTTTTTTTTTTTTTTTTTTTTTAGACAGAGTCTCACTCTGTCGCCCAGGCTAGAGAGCAGTGGCGCAGTCTCGGCTCACTGCAACCTCCACTACCTGGGTTCAAGCGATTCTCGTGCCTCAGCCTCTCAAGTAGCTGGGATTACAGGTGAGTGCCACCATGCCCAGCTGATTTTTTTGTATTTTTAGTAGAGACAGGGTTTCTCCATATTGGCCAGGCTGGTCTCGAACTCTTGGCCTCAAGTGATCCACCTGCCTTGGCCTCCCAAAGTGCTGGGATTAGAGGTGTGAGCCACTGCACCTGGCCAACATCAGCTTTTTGACAGATGAGGAATTTCAAAAATATTCTCAAATGCCAAACGTCTCAGCACTAAATGCAAACATCTCCACGCGCAGGGTTATGCAAGCATCAGAGAACGGATGGAAATCTTTTACATTTAGTTGATTTCATGAAACACCGTTACTACCCCTGCGCTGTTGCATTTGTCTTGTTTTTAATTTTCAATCTTGAGTCAACTCTGTTCTGCCAAGTTTTGGTAGAGATAGATGCAGAAGGGGTTTTAAATAAAAATTCCCGTCTGTCCAGAATCTAGGAAAAATTCTACACAATGTTATATCAAAGGGCACATGAGTTGTCAACTTTCTGGGAGGGTTGGAAAAGCATGGAGAAATGCATTTCCTACAATCTACCTTCCACCCCAGGCAGAGCTCAGGCCCTGTCCTCAATTCTTAGCCAGAAGCCCTGGGGTTAATCTTCCTAAATGACAATTAACAGGTGGGGCCTCTTGAAATCTCTGTGGCAAGACCTCTGGGTCTATAAATCTGCAATGGGACCAATGCTCTGAATTCTTAATCAAGCCTGTTTCCTTTATTAATCTCCAAGACCGGCAGTGATTTATAAGCAGGGCTTCCATTTCGTCCAGAAAATGAAATTCATTTCACAAACCCATAAGTGTGGTCCAAATCAATTGGCCACGATACTTTCCTATTTCATGCTCTGTGTCACACTGATCTTTTAACTTGATTGTTCTATTACCAAGTATTCACTTAAAAGCCTTTGCTGGGTTTCTGTGCCTCGCGAAAATAATATTAGCCCCAGCACAATGCTCGTTACTGATACTAAGATTGGGCTTTTAGATGACTGCAATTGGAAAGGGATAGTGGTGAGCTGAGACGAGGAGGAGGTAATGAGACTTGAATCATCGGGTGTCAAGGTTCCTAAATGATGGAGAACCGAGTGGTCGTGGGAAACCCATTCACATGCAGGTCTCTGGGCTCCACCCAAACTCTGCCAAATCAGTGTCTCTGGGAATGGGGAAATGATATCTTGAGAATTCTAGAGCTGAAACTAAAAATTCTAGGAATACAGGGAGCTTCTCCCTCAGTCGGGCAATACCAGGTTGTTTATTTCATCAGCACATGTTTATTGAGCCCCTGCTATGTACCAGGCACTGTGATAGGCATTTGGGATACATTAGGGAATCCATAGACAGGAATCCCTAGCTCTCTGGACATGGTAACCATTTGGTTGATTGTGGAGAATGTAAAAAATATTGATTAACCCTCATCGAATATGCACTAGAATTTCTCATTTGATCCTCACCACAGACCTAAGAAGTGGTGCATACTACCACTTTCAGAGATGGGAAAGTTGATACTCAAAAGATTGAATTACCCAAGGTCACAGCTGATAAAAGGTGGCTCAGGGATCCAAACCCAGGTCTGCTGAACCAGCCTGCTAGGAATTGTATGTCTACACTTGTTTCCGGGGCTAAAGTGGGGATGACATATAATCAAACACACCACTGGTTCTTCTATGCAAGCCACAAATAGTTATTGGGCATCTACTATGGGTAGACTCTTTTCTCAAAGGTGGAGACTCAAGGAGGGATGAGATACCATGTTCAGCAGATGAGAGAGACACCTCCAAACACAACACAATATATGCGACAGAAGTGGCAAGGAAGTTATAGACAGGATGCTCAGAGTGCTTGTGGCGGGGGCTCCCAGCTAGATCCGGGCAAACAGGATTTGTGGAGGAGGCGGAGGTGGGTAAGTTGAAGGACACGTGGGAGCTTGCCAGGCTGAGAGAACAGCATGTACAATGAGGAAATGCATGTACAGGAGGCCCCTGATTCTCAGCCTGGCTGGAGGTGAATGCAGGCTGGGGAAGATGATGCTGGAGAGGCAGGAAAGAGCCTAAACTTTGTTGGAGCTCTAAGGAATCTGGACCTTCCATGGGAATTAGGAAGACATGGAATACTTCAACAATATCAGACTTCAATTTCAGAATGAGCCTTCCCCCGTAATGGATTTGGAAAATGAGTTTAGGTGAAGCAAGAGGCTCATTGAGCCAGTTGAGAGGGGATGGGTGAAGACATTCTCCCAGGATGCCTCGACAACCTCATCTGTGGTCTGTCTGTGCGCTGGAAAAGTCTGGGAAATGCCTCTTTGGAGAAATGGTGTTATGGTACCACTCAGCTGGGGCAATAGCCATCTGAGAAGAATTAGCTACACTTTGCCATAGCTTCCAGGAGTCAAGAGTCAAGACGAGATAGGTGGCAGGTTTGATGATGTCAATCCTGGCAGCCTGGAGCCTTGTCAGTTGGTGTCAATAACATTCAGATAATTTGGATAAGTATACAACACATTACCCGGGCAATGGCCCCCTTGGTTTGAGCAAAAGGCCATGAGTGCGGAACACACACTATCCATGGGGCGGGTAGGTTGGATTCAGGGTATTTCTGCTGATATCAGGAGGAAGTGAAGAAATGGGCTGCTTAAGCAGAAGTGTTAGCCCTGCTAATGGGTGCCACCTGGTGACCTTTTGGTGATAATGGTGTCAGACGCATGATAAAGACTTGTGATGGCAGGAAACACCCTATGTTTTCAGAGTAATTTTCTCAGCATGGGTTCAGAGTGCAAACTGCTTGTGTTCATCCTGCCATCCTCAGAACAGCTCAGGAAGGTGAGGGTATGCCTGCACTAGCCTGGATGTTACTGCTGGAGTGCTGGACAGCACATCATACTCTTTGCACCTTCACCATCATCTTCATTGCCATTCTTCCACTTCTTGGAGTCTTCTCTGGGCCAGGCCACACTAAGCATGTCCCATTTTAGTAACAGGACATGTGACCATATCCTGACAGTGGTCACAAGGCCCTATAGGATTTGCATCCTTATTTCTTCCCTGTCCACCTCCTTGGTCACCCTTCTGCAGCCACAGTGACTTCCTTGCTGCAGTTGACTGTACCAGACAACACGTTCCTACCTCAGGACATTTGCACTGGCTGTTCTCTCTGATGGGAACACTCTTCCCCACCTCCTCACTTCCTCACTCACTTTCTTCGTGTCTCTGCGCAGATTCATCTTCTTGGTGAAACTCACCCTAATCAATTCAACATGGCAACTTTCCTCTCCTCCATCCTCATTCCTTATTTCTACCATTTTTTTCTTTTTCTTTTTTTTTTTTTTTTTGAGATGGAGTCTCACCTGTCACCCACGTTGGAGTGCAGTGGCACAACCTTGGCTCACTGAAACCTCTGTCTCCTGGGTTCAAGTGATTCTCCTACCTCAGCCTCCCAGGTAGCTGGGATTACAGGTGCATGCCACCATGCCTGGCTAATTTTTGTATTTTTAGTAGAGAGAGGGTTTCACCATGCTGGCCAGGCTGGTCTCCAACTGCTGACCTCGTGATCTGCCTGCCTTGGCCTCCCTCCCAAAATGCTGAGATTACAGGCATGAGCCACTGTGCCCAGCCTTTCTATCATTTCTGTTGCCCTACAATGGCACTTAACTTTTAACTTTCAAAATAGCTTACTATTTCTTAATGTCTATTGTCTGTTTCCCCTGCTGGGAGATAAGCTCCAGAGATCCTGGCAGAGAGTAAGTGCTCCGTTAATGTTGAACATATCGTTAATCTAATCCTTAGAATGAGTCTATATGGTACAGGCTCTTCAACCTCATTTTATGAATGAGAAAACTGAAGTTCAGAGAGGTTAAGTCAGTAGCCCTACGTCACACAGTAGAGCTGCCAATCTCAACACAGCTTTGATCCCAAAGAAGCTCTTAGCTACCACTCTATGTTGCTCTGTAAATGTGAGTTGAATTGAGCAAGGGGCTTGGAGAAGTCACTCAGCTTTTGTAGAGTTACTCCTTAAGATGAAGAAAGAAACCCATTTTCCTGGAACCCAACCCCACACACTTCCTATGGGGCCAAATCTCTTCTCATTAGCTGCAGTCTTTGGTAGACCATTTAAGCCCTGGTTAGGCCAACTGAGATGGGAACCCAAAATGATGAATAGATTTCAGGACGTCAGGAAATGGGCTCAAACTCTGCAGGGAGATTAACCTGTCTTGATAAGGTCTATTGTAATCACTGAAATTATTCTTGCCTCTGTATTCACTCCTACTGGACTCTAGAATTTCCCATGTGGGAACCCAGTACACTTTATTGCACTAATCTATTTATGAGCCTTAAAGGGACCCTGTTGTGTCCCTGCCCTGAATCTCCCCCTTCTTCATCTGGAAGCAGCTCTTTGATTTTTTGCTGGAAGACCACCTCTTTCCACTCTCAAGTCATGTGGCTTGGGGTTGGGGGCTGACCTCCCATTAGATACAGAGCTGGACATGAGACTTGGTCAGATCAGTCTGTGTAATCCATTCCTGAGCCCCAGTGATGGATTGAGGGATGAGTGTGAAACACAAATGGGTCCAGTGAGAATCAGCTCTGGGGCTTCGGCTGAGGTATTCTCTATCAGGTTTCTAAGCTGGCTGAATGGGAGTCTGGAGCTCCTAGCTTTTTATGTTTGTTTGTTTTGGGAACCACAAATGGAGAGCCTGTCGGGGTATAAAATCAACAAAGAGGGGAGAGAAGAGCTGGGAGCTGAAAAGAAACAGACTGTTGATAACATCATTTGAGCCCCTGGATCAAGCCATGCCTGAAACCTGGGCCTTTAAACTCAAAAGCTACCTGAGCCAATGCGTTTTCTCTTTTGCTCAAGCTGTTTCAGTTTGATTCCTTTCACTCAAAAGATTTCTTAGTATAAATGGACTTGGGTTTGAAGTTGGAGAAATAAACAAATGGGATTGTTTGTATCCCAACACAGTCACAGGAGGAAAATGCACTAAAAGGGGGTAGGATGGCTTCCAATTCTTAATGAAGATGACTGACGGTACTCCAAATCACTTTATAGACACCTCTATAAAGCTGCTCCTTTATTCCTTTAAATGGGAACTTGAGCTGGAAGATTCATGGTTTTCTGGATTTGGGGTCCCTCTCAGCAAAACTGAGAATGCAAAAAGCATGAGACCTGGGTCCTCTTCCCTCCTCTTTGAGTACTTTGCTTCCATTGAACCTGCTGTGCTCCATCTGTGCAGAGAATTGAATGTCTGTGTGCTCTCTGATTTGTAGCACGCTTCAGCCCTCCTTTCCTGTGGATCAACTTATATCTTTGAAACTTATCATTCTATATCCTGTTCCCAGAGCCTTAGATAGAGTGGACAGACTAATTCGTACTAAGGCATAAATTGCTAACAATACAGTGTTTTCAGTGGAATATCTAAATAGGGAAGCCCTTTAATCCAAACGATGCGAGTTGCAGGAGCTTTTAGAAGACATTAGGGGAGATTTTTGAAGGCAATTGTTTTTTGGGGGAATACAGAGATTCTCATTATGATTGTCTATCCATTTCACCTGAATGTGAGTTAGCCCTCTGGTGTTGAAGAAGGGTGGGGCATTTTCCAAGCCTTGTATGCTGTCAAAAGTCAGGGGAGTAAAGGAGCAATGATGGTTCAGCCTAGGCCTCTCCATCTCTTCTGCACTCCCTTCCTAGAGGGCTGGGTGTCTACATGCTGCTGACCAGGAGCTGAGAATAGCCTGGCACTGGTCCCAGAGGTCATCCTCCCCCACCAAGGACTCAGAGGACAGAACAGTCCATGCCCCATAGCAGTAGGTTTTCCACCCTAGCACCTGATAAGCTGGAGCTGAGTTTAACAAAAGCACATCATGGGACATGTTTTCAGGAATAAGACGCCCCTATCGGTCCTAAGTGGAGGGTGATGGAGTCACTGGCCGAGTTAATGCATTGCTGGCCCAGACCCAGGCTCTGGCGGCCCATTCCTCTCAAATTCCTCTGTAATCAGCTAAATTAGCCCATTGATAGAACAGCTCATCAAGGGGCAGCTCAGAGGAGGGATTGATGGACGGTCACCTTTTCAAGGAGCTCTGGACTGGGGGATAAATGGCCCATTTACTCATGAGGTTGCAATTGAGTGTTTTCCCTATATCAATAATTTTTCCTTTCTTGCCCTCACTCTTCCTGGTCCTAGGCAGAAAGAGGCCTGTGCCACATCAGGTCTGATTCATTCCCAAGCTTGAGTGCAAAGCTTGTGCTTAGCTTAACCTGCTCATTGCTGATGGAGGAGAGTCATCCTCTTAGAAGTGAAGTCTTCCCTTTGTAAATACTGCAGCTGTCCAGAAAGCACAGGAGGCCCTTCCTACAGGAGATTATCCTACAGGAGAGAAGGAGTTGCTTATATTTCGGTCCCTGCAAAGTCTCTCAGATTACAGGGCACTCCCACAATTTTTTTATTTACACCAGTGAGGTCCTATTTGGGAATAACTTCAGTATCAAAGCTAGTTCTCTGGAGGCTTCTAGCATTGTTCTGTTAGAATGAAGAAGACTTAAGACTAATTTCAGGAGCTATGACTCAGAGCTGCCAGTGTTTGATGTCATGTAAACCAGCCTTCCAAGGCTCACTTTATGAACAACTCTGTAAGTAGTTAGGTTGCAGAGATCACAAATACACACCTACAGGAAGAACAGGGGGAAAATCATAACCGGCCCAGCTGGACCCATGTTATGAGTATTGGTACTTGCAGTCTGGGATAACATTTCCAATGACAGTACAATGCATGGGTTAAAAATGGTTGTGTTTCCAAACACCTTGGGCAGAAGCAACTATGACATGCACTGAAATGCTGTATAAGGGAGTACAAAAAGTGGCTTTCTTAAGAAAAAGATGCAGGCAAAGAATTGGAATCAAATTGTTCCCTGAAAAACAGTATGGGGATTTCTCAAAAAACTGGAAGTAGAACTACCATATGACCCATCGATCCCACTACTGGTCTATCCAAAGAACAAAGAAATCAGTATATCAAAGGGATACCTGCAGTCGCATGTTTATTGTAGCGCTATTCACAGTAGCAAAGATGTGGAATCAACCTACATACCCATCAGTGGATAATGGATAAAGAAAATGTGATAGAAGCCTCCAGAAAACTGAATAGATAAAGAAAATATATACACGATGGAATACTATTCAGCCAGTAAAAAGAATGAAATCATGTCATTTGCAGAACATGGATGGAATTGGAGGTCATTATGTTAAGTGAAATAGGCCAGGTACAGAAAGACAAATACTGCATGTTCTCATTCATATGTGGGAGCTAAAAACTTGATCTCATGGATGTAGAGAATAGAATGATTCATATCAGAGACTTGAAAGGGTGTAGGGGATAGTGGAGATGAAGAGATGTCTGCTATGGGTACAAATATACAGCTAGATACAAGGACTAAGTTCTAATGTTTGACAGTAGACTAGGATGACTATACTTAGCAACAATAATATGTATATTTCAAAGTAGCTAGAAGAGAGGAGTTGAAGTGATACCAGCACATAAAAATAATAAATACACAGTTTGACGGATACCCCAATTATGCTGACTGATTGTTACACATTCTTTGTATGTAACAAAAACTCACATGTACCTCATAAATATGTAAATTATCGTATATCAATAAAGGGGAAAAAAGGGATCTTGAGATGTAGAATGGGAAAAAGTAGATTTTCTACATCAACATTATTTTACACTGCATGTAATTAAAAAATACATCAAATTAATAAATTTCACATGATAAGTATTTGACTCTTTCATCTATTCCCTAGAAGTTTGTAAACTCATATTGGTCAAAAATTCTTTTGCGTGGGCTCTCCTTATATGTAGGGACGTCTTATATGTGGCATAGTCTTATATCCAGGCATATATAAGATATTGTGTATTTCTGAAGGCATAGGGATGATTTGGGGAAAGACTTGGAAGCTTTTTCCTGCAGTTTTAGATTTAAACATGTCTACACTTTTCTACTATTTTGAGTGTGCTTGGAAAGGCAAGCAAGACAAAGAAAAGCATGTTTATTTAGGTTAGCATTTGCGTAAGTAAATTCTGCTCTGGGATATGCTTCCCAAGAAAAGGGTTCTATGACCAAATAAATTTGGGCAATGCTAGGCTCAACAGCACCTACTTGGGAAGTCAAATGTACTTAAACTCCTAGAACTTACGTTCCCTAGAATTACTAGACCTTAGAACCCCTTTCTTTACAGAACACTTAACTAGTATCATATAAAACAAAATGGTATCCCAGAAACAATTTGGGAAATGCTGAACTGGGACTATCTTGAAAATTTCAAGGAGAAGGGGCGTCACAAATATAACATAATTCATACAATGATTTAATAGCAGGGAATATTTATGTCTTTAATTTCCCATGGTAAGAGTCCATCCCCTCTTCCCTATGACAGAATACACAGGTTGTTACTGTGCACCCCAGGGAAGATTAGATTTTGTGACCAAGTAGACTTGGAATCAAACTCTGGCTTTTTTGGGTGTTGTGTGACCTTGAGCAAGTACCACCAACTCTCTGAGCCTCAGTTGCCTCCTTTGTAAAAAGGGCACTGGTTGCTACTTATCTTAAAGGGTTTCTGTAAAATAGGAAATGAGATGACACAGAAGTATCGAGCACAGCGCTGGACACTTTAAGTGCTCAGGAAGTTGTTGCTGTTGTCCAGCTCTTCTCACGGCCCTCGAATGGTTTTACATTTGCTCGCTTGTCCCAGCCTCATCTGTTTAAAAGGCTTGAATTGAGCTGAAATAGGGGCAGGTACGGATTAATTTAGGGCAGACTTTATTGCCGATGCATATATCTTGGGAATATGCAAATGCCCTCATCAATTCCCACCGAAGAGATTCAGAAAGACTCACTCAGCTGTCCTCCATCCCACCCAGGATACCTGCCCCAGGATTGTGGCGATGTCCAGCTAGCTCACAGGAAATGAGACCGTTGGACATTTCAGAATTCAAATGTTTCCTTTTGAAGGGACAGTCAGCTTCCTTTATTTAAAAAGTCCACCTTATTGTATTTTAATGACAATTAAAATTCTACAATGTGCACGTTTTACAGAATTTTACAATGTGACGTTTAATGACGTGCACATTGTAGAAATTTAAATGTGGTGTAAATATATGATGTGAACAGTGAGTCTTCTTTCACCAGTTTCCAGGAATGAACCCTGGGAGAGATGGGCAAGCGTTCTTATGCACCCTTTCTATGAACCAAGAAGAAGAGGAACGAGCATGTTTTGAGTGCTTAATACGTGTCAAGCACATGAAAATGCTTTCCATGCATTTTTGTCCTTTTATCCTCAGGCTATATTATCCACAGGATGGGAACTAGGTGTCCCCTTATTTTATAGATGAGGCTACTGGGGCTTAGAGGGGTTAAGAAAACCTGAGGTCACTCACCTAGTTAGTAAGGGAGCTGGGGATGTGAACTCGAGTCTGTTCAACCACTTTCCAAATCCTGTTATTATAACACATACACACACACACACACACACACACACGCACCCCACATACAATTTTCTATCACCAAATAGCATCATATTATTTATTTCTAATGACCTTTGACTTGCCTTTTTTTCCTTAATGATCTGTCATGGACACCTTTCCTTGATCGTACCTATAGCCCTAGTTCATTGTTTTTAGCAGCTGCATGGATTCCATTATGGGGATGAACATAATTTATTTTACCAGTTCCCTACTGATGGGCATTTAGGTAGCTCTGTCCATTTGCGACTCTTTCTTGTCCCTCCTGGGCCCCAGAAGGGCTGAGCTTCCTCCAGCTCTCTGGCTTGTAAGAGGAGAATCGGTGTAGTGACTCCATCAATCTAAGCTCCGCAGTCTTTAAAAATACATAACCCAAAAAATAAGGCTCCATTAAACAAACTTATAAAATATGAATGGATTGCTTACCCTGCCCCTGCTCAAGAGCACACAGGTCAGCTCCCTGGAACTTGGGAAAATGGAGTGTCTGAGATCTTCCTCCATATATTAACGAGAGCGGTGTTACCCTGTCAGGTATGGGGTCTTGAATCCAATTAAATTGTGAACCCCAAATGGAAAGGACTCCAGTACTCTGATAAACCATGAAGAACAGCCAAATGTTGCTGAGTATGTTTGTGTGTGCTCATGCATGCTTGTATCAAATCTCACACTCAACCAAATTTGCTCAGATAAACTCTTAGTAAACCAATGAATTCACTAGGCTTCTAGAGGGGGGTGGGGTAGGGTAGCTTTGTGGTTAAGGTCATGGACATGACACCAAACCAACTAGTTTGGTGGCCTGGCCTGCCATTTGTCAGCTTTGTGTAATGTTGGGCAAGTTACATAACCTGTCTGTACCTCAGTTTCCTCAACTGGAAAATGGATATAGTCCCTACCTTGTGGGGTGATGGTGAGGATTAAATGAGTTCGAATAGATAGAAGAGTAAGTGCCTGGCACATGGTATTATATATGGGCTGTCTATGATTATTATTAGATAAGTTCATGCCATTTTAAATATTTTTGAATATCACAGCAAATATATGGTCACTGATCAAGCAGTATCGATTAGAAAGAACACAAACCACAACCTTACTCCCTCAAATCACCTGTAATCTCCCCAATCTAGAGAAAGCCGGCTCTGAACATTTTGGTCTTTAACATTCCAAACATTTTTCTCTGTGGGAATACACTTTCAGGCACACATGCACATGCACACTGGATATATGATTTAATTACACAAATCTTATATCTGAAGTTCTCTTTTATAACTTGGCCTTTTAAAATCTAACAAATTATCAACACACCCAGAGCGTTAGTTTGCCAGAGCTGCCATTACAAGGTACTACAGACTAGATGGCTTAAACAACAGGAATGACGCTTCTCTCAGTTCTGCTCTGGAAGTCCAGGATCAAACTGTGGCAGGGTTGATTTCTTCTGAGGCCTCTCTCCTTGGCCTGCAGGTGGCCACCTTCTCTGTGTGTGTTCCCAAGGCCTTTCCTCTGTACCTGTCTATGTCCAAATTTTCTCTTCTTGTAAGGACACCAGTTGCATTGGATTAGGGCCTACCCTAATAATCTCCTTCTAACTTAATTATCTTTCTAAAGACCTTGTTTTCTTTTTCTTTTTCTTTTTATCTTTTGTATCTTTTGAGATGGAGTCTCACTCTCGCCTAGGCTGGAGTGCAGTGGTGCGATTTTGGCTCACTGCAACCTCCACTTCCCGAGTTCAAGGGATTCTCCTGACTCAGCCTCCCAAGTAGCTGGGACTACAGAAGTGTACCACCATGCCTGGCTAATTTTTGTATTTTTAGTAGAGATGGAGTTTCATCATGTTGGCCAGGCTGGTCTCAAACTCCTAGCCTCAAGTGATCCACCCTCCTCGGCCTCCCAAAGTGCTGGGATTACAGGTGTGAGTCACCACACCCAGCCACACTGTTTTCAAATAAAGTCACACTTTGAGATGTTACACTGAGAATTTCAGAATACGAATTTTGGGGAGCCAAAACAAGTCACCTCATACTACCCATTATTGAGCTGGGACAAAGCTGGGACAATCAGATATTCTCTGAAGCTGGAATCACAGACATATTTTGTGTTATGTGAGGACTCTTAGCTGGTATTGGAGACCTGGAAGGAATAGTGTTGAGAAGGGTTCTGAGGTCCTATCTGGGCACAGTGTGAAAGATTGAGATGAGGTATGTTGTGTATAAAGGCCTGGGGAGCAATGCCACTCAAGCAGCCCTTTTGGCTGAAGCCAGCTTGAGTTAACCTGCTTTGTGATTTGTTTCTAGCCCATCCAGTCACAGAGAGCAATCTGGAATGCGGCTTTGCCCAGGGTATTTCCTCCTAATCTGACCACCGAGGTTTCACCAAGCCAAGGAGTGGCTAGTGCTTCCTGGTGGTGATGAAGGCCAAGAAGTGGGTGGACAAAGCTGAGTCTATGTGGCTGACACCACTGGCCACAAAGCCCCCAGCCCTGCAGAATCATCTGCAGCTGGCTGGATTGGATTTTATCTCTCCTCCGAAATGATCAACTGCTTTGGGATCATTTGGCCATAGTGGTTGGCATTTACTCTGCTTGTGGTACTGATAAGTAAGTCCTGATTTGGGGTGAGGAAATGGAGTCTATGTATATCCTTCCCTGGCTCAGTTTCTTTTTGAGAGAGCCTAAACAGTTTATCAATATTTTAAATTGTATTTTCCAGTGATTTGAGGATGAGAAAAAAAAGATGTATGAAAATAGGTTTTTGATATAATTCATTCATTCATTCTATAAATTAATTAATTTAATGAATATTTACAGAGCACTTAAATGTGAAAAAGCATTATCGCTTATTTAAGAGATGTAGAAAATGTTTCAATGAAGAGATGATAAAGGTAAGAAAAAGAATTGTGGAAAATGAAGCAGAGAAAAAAGAACTTTCTCTCATACTTCACAGTTCATTTTTCTTGACTTCGCCCCGTTAGTCTTTCTCCTTCCCTCTTGTGCAGAAATGTTGCCATCCTAAAGAAGACCCTGGCATTGAGAAGAGAATAAAACATGTCAGTGTGGGGGAAGGTCTTAAAGATCAAACTCAGCTCCCACATTACCCAGGTGGTGAAATGGAGGTAGCAAGAAGTTAAATAATTTGCCCTGAAGTTGACTCTCTTGGTAGCTTGGAATCCTCAAATCTGTAGAAATCAGGTCCTGCCCCATAGTGTTTATCGAGTATCTCCCTGTAAGGGAAGTTGCTAGACATTCACCTGTGATGCTTACAAAAAATTTTTCAGAAGGGATAAATTATTTTGCTAATTTATGTTCCTCTCACCCATGTATGAGAGCATCTATAATAATTTACCTCATCTCTGTTCTTTCTGGATGTAGCCACTCAAAGCAAGAACCACCACAAAACCAAAACTTTGCTAATTTGATTGGGGGGAAAATAACATCACAGTTCTTTTCTACTTTTATTTCTTTGATTTACCATGTGGTTGGGCATTTTCTTAAATGTTAATTACCTTTATGTTTTTATTCTATTCTGAATTGCCTATTCATGTCTTTTGCTCATTTTTCTATTGTGGAAATGTTGTTTTTCTAATTTATTACAAGTATGCTTTGTCTACAAATAGGGAAAACTATTTTTATAATTAAAATAGTAACTTTCTGGATGCAGCAAATATTTTAGCATAGATTTTTGCACATGATCAAGAGGCTTTGCTGTTTTTTAATCTTTTCCATCCTAGTGGTTATTTCGCCAACTGCCTTCCTCCTAATTATGTGTATCTTGCTTATTTTTTTTCTTGATTAAACCTCTTGGATCTTTGTATCTTCGTTTTGAATTTTTATAATGCAAATTTATGATTTCTCCTTTTCCCTTTGTTAATAACCCTTTAAACTTTGTTTTGTGTTATTCTTTTCTAACTTCCTGAGTTGATGCTCAGTACATTTATGTATTCTTTTAAATATAATAATAGTAGCATTTAATACTATAACTTTTGCTTCTAATTGCAGCTTTGGGCGCTTACCCTGCGATTTAAAAAGTACGCGGTATTCTTATTATTGTTATTTTCTTTGTTGTAATTGTTGGGTTTGACTTCCCCTTTGTCTCAAATTATTTGGGAGAGTGCCTTTAAATTTCTAAGTGGTCGAGGTTTTTCAAAATACTTTTTAAAAAGTAATTTCTAGTTTTATTACCTTGCGGTCAGAAAATCCAATTTTCAGCAACTGCTCATCGCTTGATGTCTTGAGTTCAGACGCTCAGAGACAGGCCTGAGAATGTCCCTGCTCTTTAGGAGGGTTAAAGTCAGAAGGGTCTCGGATCCTGGATGAAGTTGGAATAGCTGACATCCTCAGGGGGTTCCTGTTCGCAGCGCTGACACAGATTATCGTGATGGCTGTTGAGGAATCAAGCGTTAGAGGGGCGGTTTGAGAATCTGCCTTTTCCCCCTGTACATTTTAAAGTTAGAAGATGCTTAATGTTATCGGAGGCTAGAGTTTTCTCCCTGACATGGTTAGGTTTTGGGTCTCCACCCAAATCTCGTCTTGAATTAGAATCGCCATAATCCCCATGGATCAAGGGAGAGACCAGGTGGAGGCAGTTGAATCACCAGGGCGGTTCCCCCGCGCTGTTCTCTTGATAGTGAATGAGTTCTCACGAGATCTGATGGTTTATAAGGGGCTCTTCCCTCTTCACTCAGCGCTGCTCTCTGCCATCGTGTGAAGAAGGTGTCTGGCTTCCCCTTCGCCTTCTGTTATGCTTGTAAGTTTCCTGAGGCCTCCCCAGCCATGCTGAACCGTGAGTCGATTCAACCGCTTTCCTTTATAAATTACCCCATCTCAAGCGGCTCTTTATAGCAGCGTGAAAACATTCTAATACATCCCTTTAGGTAGGTGAAAGTCTAAATGACATAGAATTGATATTCCCTGTCTACAAGGATCTAGGGTTTGAGGCTGCTTATGTTCCTTTGTCCAGAGAGAGAGTCACAGAACTGATGTTTCGTGAGGACTTGACTTTGCCTTGTGCTGGGTTGCTGCTATGCCGTAGAAGAACTGTTGGTCCATTTGGTTACTTGCTGCCCTTACCCTTGAGTTTTAAGAGGGAGCCTAGCCAGCTGGCTGGAACTACGTTTTTGATCGCTGGAAATGCATGTTGTTGAACCGTGGATTTTCATTTGAAGAAAAAAGTTTTACCTGTTATACAGTCTACTTAAAAATATAGAGCAACAGAGAGATTTTTATTTCCATATGGATTATGTTAAGGAGTGTGTGTGTCTGTGTGTGTGTGTGTGAATATGCACACATACATAAGAAAGAGAAATGGCCCTATTATAGGAAGCCTCATTAAAGAGGCCTGGAAAAGGTTAGTTCATTTGCAGACTATACATCTTAATCTCCCCACACTGCACACTAACCTGGAAGGAGAGAGAGAATCTACAGCCAGAGAGATCCTGGCTTCATTCCAAGCCCTGGATCAAGTAGACCTTACTCTTTCCCGCCGGCTACCCGTCATTAGCACTATATATTAACCCAGAGAAACTGTTCTCCCAAGGGGCTCCTGGAAATGGGAGAACGTGGAAACCAGTTCAGAGTGGTGGAGACCCACACCTCTTGCCTGGACACCATTCCTTGACTGGCAGGTGCACCTGGGGCTCAGGACCCCTGAAATGGGGGTGCAGAAGCCAGGAGCATGTTATAGGTTAAAGCAGTGCTGATAGGTTGAGTGGCTGTTCACCTGCTGCTGGCTGGTTCCCATCTGTGTTAACAGCTTCCAACTGGCCTCATTATTTGGGAAACTGGAGGCGTTTGGACAAAGGCCCTTATGCCAGTTTTGCAAACATCACTACATCCCCTGCAGGCTCTTTTCAGGTTCCAGGTTGCAAGCTCTGAGGAGTGGAAATAGGCAGGCAGGAGCTGGCTTCTGCCATTCTGGGCTTGACTGTTTACCCGTCCTTCTGAGTCTGTTTCCCTACGTGAAAGGTGTGTCAGGTGGGGGGAAGGTGGAAACAGTTATTCCACCTACTCCTTAAGACCATGAGGATTAAGGAGGAGGATAGGAAGAAAGGAACTTTCTATTTTATTTATTTTTTATGGCATGTGCCAGGCTGTAGGCTGGCACTTCCAAACAGATGCTCAGAAAGCTACTCCTTTCCCTTCCTGCCCTTTTCTTCACTGTGCCCTCTTGTGCTATGAGCGCCCCCTCCCTTCTCCCAAGTCCCAGTCTCTGTCTTCCTACAGCACCTAGTCTGCACCATGCATTCTATCCTTGGTGACAGAGCCCCTTGATCCCCAAGTGAGGTCCGTACACCAGCACCTCCTGGAAGCTTGTTAGAGATGCAGAACCTCAGGCCCCATCCCAGACCTGGTGAATTAGACTCCACATTTTTTTTTTTTTTTTTTTGAGACAGAGTCTCGCTTTGTCGCCCAGGCTGGAGTGCAGTGGCCGGATCTCAGCTCACTGCAAGCTCCGCCTCCCGGGTTTACACCATTCTCCTGCCTCAGCCTCCCGAGTAGCTGGGACTACAGGCGCCCGCCACTTCGCCCGGCTAGTTTTTTTTTTTTTGTATTTTTAGTAGAGACTCCACATTTTAACACTGTCCCAAGTGACTTGTGTACACGGTCAGGCTGTATAAGGGTGGTCAAAGCAGATTCTCCTCTACATGTGTGCATGTGTTTGTTTCATCCATGAGACCCTCTCCTTGAGTGGCTTCTGTACTGGGGACTTCCAAAAACAAGAGCAGGCAGAGAATATGCCTGTTCTAAAGATTCAGACATAAGAGGGAACTGAGTTCTGGACACACAATGTCCTTTCTTTTCGTCAGTGTTCTTTCGAGTGTTCTGATTACATCGAAAGAGAGACTGTATTTGAGGCTTATCTGTCCTGAATACCTTATAAAGAGTACCCCCAATCCACAGGCAAGAACAGAGATAGGCTCAAGGCAAGTCTCGAGATGTTCCTGGGAGGTGGAGACAATTAAACATGGAGGAAGTAGGCAAGAGTTATTGGGAAAGTTTGAGGCCAAGATTCCTACATCCAGATGCTTTCCTAAATACCTGGTCTTCTCAGTTAAAAGTAAGCTCTGGAATAGAACAAATCTTGTATCTACTTCATTTTGTATGGCTCCTCTTCCCCTATCCCAGAGTGATTCACAATGGGTATTCAAATATTTATTGCCTTGACCTGGAGTTTGGTATGTAGAGTAGGAAGGTGTTGTTGAGATAATTGTTGATAGTAAATACACCACAAACACGGCCATATTCCTCTTGCCTGTGCCCAGGGCAGACATTACTAATCAATTGTTGCACTCTTCCACACAGAGCTTCAATCTGGATACAGCACTATAGAGCATTACCAAGTGATCAGAGTTGATTAGGCATGGTTGGCTTCGGTCCAGATCTCCTGGATGCCAGGATCCTGTCTAGCAAGTCTGTTTCCAAACAACCCAGCTGAATGCTGTCACAGGTCAAGCATTGGTAATGGTGATGGACTTGATGACAATAAAATTACTCTAACCCTTTTGGTTAGCGTGGGTTTAATGGAAATCAATCACAAATGATACCTAAAATTTACTTTAAATTTGGAAATAACACACTAACAAATAACACATGAATCAAAGAAGAAATCCCAAAAGACATTAGAAAAAATTTGAACTGAATGAAAATGAGAACACAGTATCTCAAAACATGTGGGATACAGCTAAAGAAATGGTTATGGGGAAATTAATAGCATTAAATATTTCTGTTAGGAAAGATGATAGGTCCATCCTAAATTAAAAAAAGAATAAATTAAACCCAAAATATATAGAATAAAGGAAATAGTAACAGATAGCAGAAATCAATGAAATTATTTTTAAACACCAGAAAAACAACGGAGAAAAATAAATTTTCTGTAATGAACAATAAAATTAATATATCTCTAGGTAAATTAATGAAAATGGGGGAAAATACAAATTATTAATGAAGGGGAGATATCACTATAGTTTCTTTTAAAATGATAACAAGGAAATATCTGAAGCATTTTGTGTTGAGACAGTTTACAACCTTAGATGAAAGGAACAAATTCATTGAAAGATACATATTAACAAACGAATTTAAGAAAAATATAGAACATGGCTGAGCCCTCTATAATTGAATTTATAATTAAAATTTCTCCCAAACAGAAAATTCCAGATCCAAAATGGTTTCATTGGTGAACTTTGTCAAACATCTAAGGAATAAGTACTACAAATTTTTTCAGAAATTTGAAAGGTGGGAACACTCTCTAATACTTCCCAGGAGACCAACACTATTCTGATACCAGAAAATAATGACAAGAAAAAACTACGTTATAATTCCATGTGCACACAGACACTAAAATTCTTAACAGTTATTAGCAAGTCAAACCTACCAATAGATACAAATAATAATACGTTGTGACCAAAGACAGTTTATCCCAATAATGCAAGGGTGGCTTAATATTAAAAACATGTTATCAGTGTCATTCACCACATGAAAGAAATGAAAGAAAACTTATATGAGAAAGACAATACAATGCAGAAAAATAACTTACCATTTAACATTCATTTATGATTAAAAAAAAGAACTGTCAGCAAACTAGGAATAGATATAACTACGTCAACCTGGTAATGGACACCTACAACTAATACTATTTTTTGAAAAGTAATTTCAACATTTATTTTAGATTCAAAAAAGATTTATTCTTTTAAAATATAATTCCAACATTTTAGATTCAAAGGATACATGTGCAGATTTGTTCCATGGGTGTACTGCATGATGCTGAGGTTTGAAGTATGAATAACCCCATCACCCAGGTAGGGAACATGGTACCCAACAGTTTTTCAGCCCTTTTCCCATCTCCTTCTCCCGGTAGTCCCCAGTGTCTATTGCTGCCATCTTTATGTTCAGCTTCAATGTTCAGCTCCCACCCATAAGGGAGAACATGTGGTATTTGGTTTTCTGTCTCTGTATTAATTCACTTAGGATAATGGCCTCCAGCTGCATCCACGTTGCTGCAAAGGACATGATTTTGTTCTTTTTTGGTGGCTGCAACTCTGTCCCTTTTGAGACAGCAGCCACTCCTTGGTTATGGGGTTGGAGACAGAGATATCTGGAACTAATTGATGCCTTTGGCAGAGATGGAACACTGGAACATGTTCTTTTTTGGTTCCAGCATCTATCATGTTGTTTTCACTTTTATTTTTATTTTGAAGGAAAACCTAAGTCTTAGGTCCGGGGGTTCAGGTAAAGTAGATACCACTTCTGTACTCCAGGGACTAGCACAGGACCAATCAGAGCGCTCCATCCCTCAGTGATTGGTTCAGAGAAGAGCATGTGACCCAACCCCAGTGAGTTCAGACCTATGTTTAGTCCAGGGTCTAGTTCAGGTTTGAAGGTGGACAAGAGTAAATCCTTTGAACTTTAGTGGCTTTTGCTTTTTGTTTCACAACTAAAGCAGCTAATAAGCAATATAATGGGATAAAGAAGCAAACCTGGAGGTGGTGAAGCCTGCAGGTGGATCCCATTTCCTCCCTCAGGATCTCATTGAGGCACATGTGGCCACTTGGTGCCCTCAGTAGACTGAGATGTTTGCCGTGTCAAAGTTGAGCAGAACAGACTTGCTATCTTTTATAATCTACCACATCAGCAGTCGGGATCAGGATTTATTACACATAAGGCAGTAATTCTGTAACTCAGAAGCCACATCAACAAGCCCTGAGGTTCTAGGCCTTGAACACAGCACTGGGGCCATGTCTTCTTATCTACATCTTTGCTGTGAGGCCTGCTTTATAGGGCTAGTCATAACTTATCATCCCAGGCTACTGAGATTCCATCCTAGGACTCGTGGAACTGTTGGCAAAGAAGTGTTCTCTGTTTAGAAGAGTTGGACCCGAGAGGACATAAGGCTAGAGCTACTAGAAGAGCTGCAGAGAGAATTTTCTTGAGGATGAATAAAAATAGAACTCTAAAACAAGGGGCAGTGGAGGAGGTATCATAATCTAATGATTTCACTTGAGCCCCTGGATCCAGCCATGCCTGAATCTTGTCTGCTCCTAGACTTTTCAGGTAATTGAGCTAATAGGTTCCCCTTTTTCTGCTTAAGCCAGTATGAGTTGGACTTCTGTTACTTCCACAAAAACAATTCTGACTAAGGCAGATGGAGAGTAGAATCTCTGAAGTGTTCTGATTGAATTTTGCTGGGTATTCAGAATCCCTCAGTGGAAAAGGTAATGGCATGGAAACCAGGGTATCACCTCCCCCTTCTGCCATCTCCCCATAATGACTCGCCTTCTTGGAACTTCAATTTGCTCTTCTGTAAAACAAGTGAGTTTTGCTGGGTAGCCCTTAACGTGACTTAAGAAGACACTAAGGGTGGAGAATTCCTCAAAAGCAGTTGGAAACAACTGGATAAAGTGCATGACAATAATAGTGTCTGCTATTGTGCATTGAGCACTTAACTCTCTGCCAGGTGTTCTGGCCATGGTCTCATTGAGTCCTAGCAACAACCCTCTTAGGTAGGTACTCCTGCTATCCCCATTTTACAGATGGTAAAACTGAGGCACAGGGGGTGAAGTAAGTCACCCAAGATTACATTGCTAACAAGTAGTGGAGCCGGGATTTGAACATGAGCCTGCTGAGCCCCCTCCTTGCAAGCTCAGCCTACTTGCCTGGCTTGGGAAGGAGAGTTGGGGAGGGAGGGTCATATCTCTAAAGTGTTTCCTCAGCTGGTTGTCACCTCTGGAGCTGATGTCAGCTGATTGGTG